>NC_056763.1:22129934-22429934 GCF_018687715.1 Carya illinoinensis
TTGATTCTTGTAATAAAGAATTCAAATGTTCTACTTGTGAGACTTGTGTTTTAGCTAAAAGCCACTGTACAGTATTTCCAAAAAGTGATAATAAAGCATCAATGCCATTTACTATCATTCATTCAGATGTATGGGGCCCCTCATATCATTCTACTTCTGGTAGTATGCGATGGTTTATTACCTTCATTGATGATTGCACTCGGATTACATGGATTTATTTAATTAAGCAGAAGAGTGATGTGAACAATGTTGTTAAACAATTCTGCACTATGGTCCAAAATCAGTTTTCTGCAACTATCAAAGTAATGCGTTCAGAGAATGGAGGTGAATATCTCACAAACAACCTTGCTATTTTCTTTCAGTTACAAGGTATCGTTCATCAAACATCTTGTGCTAATACACCACTACAGAATGGTGTGGCTGAGCGGCGTAATCGCCAACTTCTAGAGGTTACTCGAGCTTTCTTATTTGAAAAGAATGTTCCTAAATATTTATGGGGTGATGCTTTGCAATTTGCTATGTATGTCATCAACTGAGTTCCTTCTAGTATTCTTGCATTCCAAACTCCACTTCAGGTTCTCACTGCAAAGATAAAGAATATGCCCCTGTCTCTAATCTCCCTTCCAAAAATTTTGGGTGTGTTGCATACGTCCATGTTCACTCTCATCAACGTAGCAAACTATCACCTCGGGATGTCAAATATGTTTTTGTGGGATATGGTTCTCATCAGAAAGGATACCGTTGTTATCACCCACCTACTCAAAATATGTGGGTTACTATGGGTGAAGACTGTAACGAAAGGCTTGGGTTTTCTACCTATTGGTGCTATGCCTTTATATTGTGATAATAAATCTACAATTGCAATAGCTCAGAACCCTGTACAGCATGATCGCACCAAACATGTAGATATAGATAGGCACTTCATTAAAGAAAAGTTGGAAGCTCATATTATTGAAGTTCCATTTTTGAAATCTGAAGACTAGTTAGCCGATATCCTAACCAAGGCAGTTTCAAGTGGTGTGTTATCCAACTCACTGGACAAGTTGGGCATGCAAGATATCTATACACCAACTTGAGGAGGGGTGTTAGCATGATTTGTGCTTAATTATAGGAGATTTTAGTGTATCATATGATCATGTTAATTAGAGGAAAGATTGGTAGACTTTCCTAATTGATATTGTAATTAGTGTTTCCTTGTAATTACTGTAATTAGATCAATTAGGTTATCTATTTTCCTAAATGAGTTGTCTCTGTACATATATATATTAGCTTCAGAGAGATGTATATATGAAAAAAAACTACTGCACTATTGTTTTATTTGTCAGATAATTAACATAATTTTCTTACGGCAAATATTACTTCAAAAGGTAGGGATGGTAATTGGCTTTATAAGCACTTGGGACTCGACATAAAACAGTTTTTTAAGCATAGTTGCAATGAATTTCTCTCTCATGATGAGTCATACAGAAGTAATCTTAATTAAGGTGTATATATCATTCCAGCTAGCTTTGCCACAGTCGAGAATTGAGATTGTTTTGTAATTATAGTGGAAAGTTCTCTGTTTCTGTAGAAATAAAATAGCTTTCATTATTTTATTTGGAGTGATGCTAGCATGCCGCTTGAAACTAACCGTTTCATCTTACCACCTAGCGTGTCACAAGCCACGTCTTCACATGAAGATAAAATTTAAAAAAATTTTAAAAAAAAGGAAGGAAGTAAAAAATTTCAGGCCCTTTGCAAAACCCGATTCGTGTGAACTCCGAATTTTAGCTCCCATCTCGCAACCACTTGCCCCCTCCCTCACGAAGCCGACCACCATTCTCGGCCCTACCTTCGATGAGTTTTTCTTTCATATAGAAACACATGATTCACCCCACAAGAATGTCCATTGCCTCCATCTAGCACATGCAATAGACCTTTTTCCCTTATGCTGCACTCCACGCCAACGCTGTAAACAAGCTTAAAAGCAAAATAACCTAGATTAATTTTCAGAATATAGGTCTCAAACATTACAATGAGCTATAAATGGCACTCCCAATGATGTCATGCACAACATATCATTTACCATATTAGATCCTGTAAAAAAAATAAGCCTTTAGCAAGAAACTACAGCAGCCCATGGAGAAGACTAGTAAAATGACATAATCACGTTGTCCCAAATTTAGGAGCCCAAACTCTGTTTTTCCCAAGGAAAAATATAGAGATAAGAGAAAGTGAAGCAAAATACCAACGAGTGAAGACTCTGAGCATCTTATTAATGTCAACCCATGTTAAGGAGTTCGGCAGTAACCAAATAAAATTGAAAAGCAAAAGACACAAATGTCCTCTATATGGTTTTCAAAGAAAATGAGAAACTGCTTACCTATTGACGCCTAAATAATAGACTTCTTGATTAGCTCAAGAAGAGGCATACAAATTCACAACGAATAAAGTAACTCCAAGCAGTAGACTGTTTGTCGAGAAAATGTGGGCATTGCTATAAATAGATGAAAGCAAAGAGGTAGAAAAGTTCAAGTGGGTCACCCGAAGGGTTTGGAAAGAGCGTTGGCATTTGGAGCGGTCAATGCTTACCGTATGGCCATATCTGGGTGGGTAGTACTTGTGGAGGAGGGAACCAATGTTCAGCAATGGAAGGAATTTCTAATAGTGTTTGGCAATAGGAGGCCGACGGTGCAGTTGACAGGAGGGTTCTCTTCAAAATCATACTGCTTGATTTGATTTTTCAGCCCATTTCTTTCTCTTTTTTTGTTTTAAAAAAATTAATATGTTATCTGCATGCCACGTTAGAGCATCCTCATTGGCTTGGCCAAATGAGGTGCTCGACTATATATGAAATAAATTGGTTTAGAAAATACTCACATTGGATTGGGCAACTTCAAATATTATGGACTTGTGCTACAGTTGATGGCCAAATATGGAAGACTGTTTTCACTCACCAAATCATAAATAAATATTTTCTCACTCCTACGACCGAGCAAGGGTCAGAACGCGGGAAGGAAAAGGCCTTTCTCCTTTCTCCCTCCATTTCCGTATCCGCCCCCTTTCTCCCTAAACTTTTTCTCTCCTCTCTCGATTCGCATACACGGAAAAGGTCCACGACCCACGGCTGCGCACATCCACTCCCACGGCTGCGCCCCTCCACTCTGTCTCTCTCACAGACAATCCCGATCGATAAGTTTCCGTAAATTATCCCTCTTTTTATGCTCTCGGTTTTGCACTTAGAAATGAACTATTGGTTTGTATTGATCGATTCCTCTGTAAGGTTTGATGCTCTATTTGGTTGAGGGAAGATAACTGGGTTTGTGGCCTCTTGAGTTTTTGAGCTCGGTTTTGTAGACAAACCTCTCTTCATCTCCATCACTCTGTCTCCATCAACCCAAGAAAACACCCAAGAACCAGACCTCTTTTCGTCTCCACCGCTCAGTCTCCATCAAGCCACGAAAACACCCACGAACCACAACTGGTCTCTTCTCTTCGTCTTCTCTATGAAGCCACAGAGCCACACCCATGAATCCACGAAGCTGCTGGTCTTCTCTTCGTTGTCACCCCCCTTCGTCTTCTCCACCCAGATTTTAAATCCGCTTCCCATAAAGACCAAAAACGCCAACCCTAACCCTAACCCTTGATGGTGTGATCATTGTGTTGGTTTATGAATTTCGTTTAAATTATTATTCTGGAAATGCTTGTTGGAGATTGGTGGTGTTGTTTTTAATTTAATTTATAATTAGAGGTTGATGATGTTATCGTTGTGTTGGTTTATAGTTTCATCATCTGTGATTATATATATATATATTAACTTTCTAAAGTCCATATGTGTATATGTATAAATAGGTAAACACGATGGATCCGCTTGCTAAAGTAGTGTAGATAATGAGATATAATATAGGCTCAGATTGAAGTTGCAATGTTTGATTTATAATGTGCTTTTGCATTGTTTGCTTTGATCTTCAAATTAAAATTGGGAAGGGCAAAGGCATTGATATGTTCTTATCCTATGCCCCCTCATCCATAATGTGCACGTATATTTGTAGTTTGAATTGGGCAAGTAATGTCACCTTCCCACTCATCTCATTAATTAGGCAAGGGAATAAGGAATTATAATTCTAGGAAATATGTTGAGTTATAAAGAAAGAAAGAAATAAAAAAGAAAAGAGGTTTGCTTCATGCCCTTTGGACACCTAATTGGAATGGGAAATAGGGAATCATCATTCTTTTTCATTGCTTTTTATTGATGCAAAATGTCACCTAAAGTGCACAACCAGTCTTCCATATGTGCTTTCATGAAATTGAGTTTCTAAATTAATTTTATCATATTAATATACAACTCTACATTGAATATTAAAATATCAAATGGATTTCCATTCAAACTGCTGAACTGATGCAAATACTCATCAGTCTGTTTAAGACAATGTGTGTATCAACATCGAAATATTGTATATATGAAGAGACTGTTGACCACTCCCTTCCAGCCATTTGCTGGCTATTGCTCAAATATTAAACACTCCCTTCCAGCCATTTGGGCATATATTGTTAATTGGTATGGTAGTTTAAATAAAATACTAAATAGTCAACCTATTTCTTTTAGTCATTTTGGCATATATTGTTCACTGTCTCCTCTGCTTACTTTAAGACTATTATGTTTATTATTTGCTGATTGTTGACTTAATTACTTGCTAACTGTTTTAGTAATTGTTGTTTTTGGTTAATAAACTAAAGAGTTGATGGTTTTGCACACCTGGAAAATTCATTGTTAATAGTCAAACTTGTAACTTTTCAGATGTTGTGTTGTGTGTGTTGGCATACTGTTTTGACTGTCTTCCATGCTTACTTGCTGACTGTTGATTTTATTACTTGGTGACTGTTTTATCTAGGATGGATTCACACTGTCAATACGATCCCCTTTTCACCACACTATTGCAAAGTGGTGGAGAATGTATTATTAACCCCCCATGGCTCGTGTTTTGCATGATAATGTGTTTCCTGAAGTTGAAGTGACACAACCCAAAGGACAAGTAAGGGCACGAACTAAACTATCCCAACGGGGTGTGTCCTTCACCGTGGAGGAAGACAACCTCCTTGTATCAGGATGGCTCAATATTAGTATAGACGCTATTAGGGGGACAGATCAAAAGTCAACCCAATTGTGGATAAGAATCCATGATTACTTCAATACTTATAAAATGCTAATTGGCCTGAACGTTCTATGGGGTCGTTGACTAATCGATGGTCAACTATCCAAAAAGCCACAAATAAGTTTTGTGGTTTCTTAGCCCAAGTCGAGTCAATGCATCCAAGCGGTACCAATGAACAAGATAAGGTATGTTTCTAATTATCATAAATTTGGATTGTAATATGTACTAATATTTTTATGATTGGTGTTTAGATTGACAAGGCAAAGGCATTGTACAGATCGACACAAAAAAACAATTACAATTTGGATCATTGTTGGAACTTATTGAGGCACCAACCAAAGTGGCAAGTGCATATGGATAATTTGCCAACAAAGAGAAAGACGGGTTGCCCTACTGTTCCAGCTGCCATTGCCATAGATGTTGAGGAAAATGAGAGCATGTCTACCAATTTGGAGAGGCTGCTAGGCAAGAAATCTGAAAAACAATGGGAAAGGAAAAGGAAACATGAAGAATCTTGTAATAGTCAATTTGATGAAAAGTTAAGTAACATGGAAGCTGATAGGAGGATAATGATGATTGAGCGACGGGAGACGGCAATGAAGGTTGAAAAGGACAGGGCTGAGATAATCTCACTTAAGAAGAAGAAGATGGAGATGGAAGTCATGATGTTGAATGTTGATAACATGAATGCAGTGCAGTGAGAATACTTCAAGTCAATTCAAATTGAGATCCTAGAGAAACATAGGACTGAATTGAATGAAATGCAGTAGCTGGAGGAAAGAGAAGTGGGTAGTTGCTATTTTTTGGTCATTTTTGGTAGTTGCTGTTTTTTGTTAATAAACTGAATAGTTGATGGTTTTGCACACCTGAAAACAATTACTAGTTGCTGTTTTTGGATCAAAAAATACAGATTAATATTGCTCTGTCTATCTATTTTGCAGTTGGGGCTGCTTTATGAAATGGAAGACTATTTTTTGCATTGAAGTCTACTTTTTGAAACTTCATGACAGCTTGGAACCCACTAACTGATTTTTTG
Organism: Carya illinoinensis; assembly: GCF_018687715.1. Classification (NCBI taxonomy): domain Eukaryota; kingdom Viridiplantae; phylum Streptophyta; class Magnoliopsida; order Fagales; family Juglandaceae; genus Carya; species Carya illinoinensis. Next base: position 22,136,103 of record NC_056763.1, read on the forward strand.
GATGTATATTGAAACTTGTAACTGTTGTTATATGTTAATAGGGGTTTATATTTGAACTGCTGTATATGATAACTAGGTGCAGATTTATGTATTTCTTCTTGGTGTTTATGTAAGTGTTTTTTGTAATTAAGATGGTGTTTGAATATTTGATTTCCACTAGGTGTTTATGTAAGTGTTTTGTAATTAAGATGGTGGAGGAAATGTATATTTCCTCTAGGTGTTTATGTATATGTTTTGTAATTAAGAAGGTTAAGAATGCAGTGCAGATTTCCTAATTCTGTTTATGTAGATGTAAGTGCAGTGTAGATTTTCTTCATATTGATTTATGTAACCTTAAGTTGTTGTTTTCTTCATATTGATTTATGTAACTGTAGTACAGATTTTCTTGATATTGATTTATGTAAATGCAGTTTTTTATTTTTGATTTATGTAAGTGCAGTTTTTTATTTTTTGCATGACTTCTCATATGTTGCTAGATATTTTGGTTAAGATATTTAGTAAAAAAATTAGTTGATAGAATTTTGTTATTCCTAAATGAGCTTTGAAAATGTGTTTTTTTAATATTAATTTAATTATAATATAATATTGCTTAATATTAAATTGGTAGAATTATAAAATGTGAGAAAACAAAAATTTTTTTAAAAAAAAATTTTTTTAATATTATTTTATTATTATATATAGAATGGATGGCTAATTCAATGTGGGACTTGAATTTAGATTGAATAGACAAATATATTTTCAAGTTGATATTGGCTAAATTTGGATATGCATTTGGCCAAGCCAATGCTAATACTCTTAGGCGGTCAAACGAAGCGGGCATATACAAGCGGTATAGTAACACTGCTCTTTTAACTAACTCTTGATTCAGTTGTCTTCCTTTTTTGCATGTATTTGTTTGGAATTCCATGCAAGCATTACTGTTAGGAGATTACGACATGTCTCCATAACAACTAGAGGTTCAAATTACAGACGTTCAAGTTCTATTATATGTAATGTATAAAATTCTACCAACGACCTATGAAGCTTGTTTTGAACCCACGTTGTATTTGTTAAATTATGATGCTTTATCACTTAAACATGCTTATGCTTGTATACACCAATGACCTGTGATTATTGTAAGCTTGTGCTTGTTTCAAACCCATGTGAGTTTAGCAGCCTTTTAAATTCACCGATTGTTTTTTATAAGGACCAACAATAGTTGATGGAGTATTTTCTTTTTCTTTATAGTAATATGGAAAGTAGTAGAGGAGACACTATTTCTAACTTATGAGTAGGAGATTAAGTGATTTTAGGATGACGACCATTATGCAATTGCGACAGTTCTTCTAAAATGCAGACATCGGGCAACCCAAAAGGTTTTTGTTGACGGGTTTTCAATTGTCTATATTATAAGGTTAAAAAATAATGTAACTTTTTTGAATGAGTTAGATCTTGAAATTGAATAGTTGAATTGTTGTAAGTGGACATTGAAATTAACACAATGAATAAATGAAAGGATGGCATATAAATATGTAAGAATTGAACATGTAAAATTTCAATCAATTAAAAAAAAGTACAAATACACCATAACCATTATAGAGAAACAAATACACCCAATCCAGCTCCTAAAATACACCATAACCATGCAATATTATCATTATTTATAGAGTAAACAGCCGTTTGACTGAGGGAGAGTGAGTGGTGAGACGTTTAGAGAGAGAGAATCTTAGTGAGATTAACGGTTAGGGAGGTAGAGAGAGAGGCTAACATATTTTGATTTTTGGTAGGGGAGATGATGAGCGATGAGAGGTGGGAGGAAGATAGGCCTCTTTTTTTTTTTTTTTTTTTGGGGGGAAGAGCAGAGTGAATATTGGGGTTCTTGAGAGGGGGAGGGAAGAAAAGGGCCGACAGCTACACTACATGCACCGACAGCTACACTACATGCACTTATGTGTTTCATGTTGGAGCTTATACGTGTCATAGTGTTATTAGTAGGTGTGTAACTTCATTTTACACCCATCCGACTGGTAGCCCTCCCTTAACAAAAAGGGTGATGCTATACCCACATAGATACTGAGAACCCATAGATCAGTCAAATAGTTTTTTATTGTGTTTTTTTTTAATATTTTTTAAATATTTTTTAAAAAATTTTAAAAATTAAAAATTTATTAAAAACTTTCTTTAATTATTAAGTTAAAAAAGAGAGAAATTGAAACAAAAAATCGATGATATTATTTGGTGGGAGTACTGTTTTCATAAGAAAAAACACATGACAACCTTATTATGTAAAAAATGACATTTTTTCCTTATTGTGAACAGAAATATTGCCTCGTAGAAATAAATCATGAAAGTAAATTTATAAATTAACAATAGTTCAAATCTATTTTATAATAAAATAATTTTACAATCTAATATATTACTTTAAATTATGTCAATTTTTAAGTTTATTTTTATAAAATCTTTTTGAGACTAAAAAATTTATCTATTTTAATAATTTTAATTTTACATAATTGTTTCCGTTTAAATAAAATCATAAAATAATTATAAGACAGTTATAAATTTACCATTTTTTTTTACATTTTTATTGCAGTTATCCCACTGTTCGCAGTTTTTTTTAAGAGACTATTGGCAGTTATAGAATTTCCTGATATATATGGGCTATTCTGGGGAGAACTTTAGTACTGAATTTCATATTGGACTCATGTTTTTTTTTTTTTTTAATTCAACCCAAATTAAAGAAAGAATACTGTTATATTCAATATTCATAAAGGGAAACGATACTCCACCGAGTATGAATTCCAATATTTTTTTAATTTATTAATTAAGAAAGTATATTTTTTTAATAATGTTGTGATTTTTTTTAAAAAAATAAGATATGAAAAAAATGAACAAAAAAATAAAGAACAATTTCTTTTCTCAAAAACCATTCTCGTGCTACACCCACGGTTCATTCATAAATAAATTATATAAAATAATTGTATAAATTAGCATAATTTTATTTAATTATTTTATAAAAAAATTAATTACTTTATAATAAAATAATTTTCCTAATCAGATCAAACCATATGTATTTGTGGTATTATTTTTGTCCACTCGATAGAGTATTTCCTGTTAAGAAAAGCCCACTCCTTGACATTCTTCAGAAATCAGAATCTTTGCTCCAAGGTATCAACGGCCACTCAACAACGACATCAAGGGGGTACAACGTAAGCTTCAAATCGTGTTTGTGTGGCAAGAGCACCGAGATTGGTATGTGGATGTTCAACTGCTAACTGCTAAGAAGACATTGCATTGGAGATAGGGAGAGAGGGGGAGAGAGAGAATGGCTCTGATGCGACGAGCTTCTGCGAGCCTCCCCCAACTTATTGGATTTGCAAACAGGTCCTTCAAATCCTTCAGATTCCCGGGCGACTCTCTCGATTCCTCAACACCATCTACTCTTAGCCATGGAATCCACGTCTTCCAGTGCCCTGTAATCTCTCTCTCTCTGTGAAATTCCCTCCCCCCCATTGTCCCTTTTGATTTCAGATAATACCAGGAATTTAAAAACTAGTAGAACGGTAAAAATAAAAATTTTAGTTTCACAGCTACTACCGCGACTCTGCAACTTCTTCCAAAACCAAACGGGGCATGATTTAAAAACCAGCTACCCATGGTTTTTCTTATTCAATACGTTTGGTTAAGTCTTGAGCTTCTGAGATGGGACGTGAATTGATTGTGTAATAGGATGCGGTCGGGATTGTTGCGAAGCTATCGGATTGTATAGCTAGTAGAGGAGGGAATATACTCGGCGCGGATGTTTTTGTACCCGAAAACAAGCGCGTGTTCTATTCCAGAAGGTACTTTTTCTGGGTCTGTTTGATCATTTTGCTATTGTTTATCTTTTAGTTAACTTTCCAGTATGTTAGTTCGGTCTGGTTTATATAGTGAATTGCTTCTTGCGGGTACGTTAAGTAGTTTGATAAAATGCAGAAACAGAAAAGAAAGCATTTTGTCAGTTGTTTGGTAATGTTCTACAGTAGTTCTTGACTTTGTGTTGGAAAAAAGTGAATGTCGGTAACAGTACACATGTTCTAATGAAAAATTGGTTTTGATTCTTGTGGGTGAACGGCTGGATTGCTTCTATTTGGATGTTGAACACTGGTTTTAAATGGCTCGATACGTATCAGAGGTTGATGGTGGGATGCTATCCCACAGGTAGTGGTTTGCCAAGAATTCAATGTTGTTTGGCGACTAGACTCTCATGGGTTGAGCTGAACATTTTGTGCAACATGGCAGTGGGTTTATTTTTGGTACTGTTACTAAATAATGTATGCAACTTGGCAGTGAGTTTATTTTTGATCCTGTTAAATGGCCTCGGGAGCAAATGGATGAAGATTTTGTTAAGCTATCAAAAATGTTCAATGCTATGAGATCTGTTGTCCGGGTGCCAGCTCTGGACTCCAAATACAAGATTGCTGTCCTCGCTTCAAAGCAGGTATATGTTGTCATTTTTAGTGTAACTTGAGCTAATCTTATGCAAAATTAAGCTGCCTTTGCCTTGCTGCAGGACCATTGTCTGGTTGATTTGTTACATGGATGGCAGGATGGAAGACTTCCGCTAGATATAACTTGTGTGATAAGGTGAAGTTTCAGGACGGCCACCCTTTTATTGTATCATTTTCAAGTTGATTTGGTCTTGATATATTTTTCTCAACAGCAATCATGATAGAGGTTCAAACACCCATGTGATTCGTTTTCTTGAAAGGCATGGTATTCCTTATCATTATTTACGCACAACCAAAGAGAATAAACGAGAAGGGGACATCTTGGAATTGGTTCGGAATACTCATTTTTTAGTACTTGCTAGGTACATGCAGGTAAGCCAAAATTTGTGGTTCTAGGCTTTCACTCTGTTATCTATAGAATTATTCTAATAAAGCGTTTACAAAAAAGTAAACCCACAAAGTGATGTGACTTCATGTGTTCCATTAGATCTACTTTATAATAAAAGCAATCTAACGTACTACATCAAGTCATGTCACTTTATGGGTTTATATTTGTGTAATCCCTTTGTGTCTAAAGTATTTCTTTTCTAATAATTGAGAATATTGTTAATAAATGGGTTTTTTTGTTTTTAATTTTCGTGTGCGCTTTTATTAGTGCTAATTTTCTCCGAAAGGGAAAGAAACAGAAACTGAGAGGGAGATGTAATTGAATGATCAATATGATATTTGAAGTTTCTCTTTGCAGATACTATCTGGTAATTTCTTGAAGAGCTATGGAAAGGATATAATAAACATTCACCATGGCCTTTTGCCATCATTCAAGGGCGGGAATCCATCTAAACAGGTTGTTTCATTACCTGTTCATAGGTTATATATTCTGTCACCCTTCCAATCAATTTATGCATACTAATTGTCTATTCTTGTTTAATTTACTGGAATATGTTGGCAGGCTTTTGACGCAGGTGTGAAACTGATTGGTGCAACAAGCCACTTTGTGACTGAAGAACTCGATGCAGGGCCTATTATTGAACAGATGGTGATTTTGGGAATGTTTTCAGCAATTATTGCTTCCATTTACTCTATGACTGTCTTCTAAAGCTTAAAATGGTGATTCTATGATTGTGGATGATAATAATTGGTGGTTATTATTGACTTGTTTAAGCTATTTGTTAACATCCATTTTCTATTTTGATTTTCATATAAAACTGAAGAATACTGGATCCCTTTTTCTGGAGGTTGGCTAGTCAAGCTTCATACTTAGAACCTACTTCATTGAATTTCACAGTTATTACCTGAACTTAGGATAGGAAAAAGTCACCTAAGGGTGGTCAGATATGAAAGCAACTAGCTCTCTGACGCACCTAGCCAATGTTGCATATTGTTGAGGCTTTGAGAATATTTTAAGTTCATGCCAAAGAAGTACAGTATTTTTTTGTGCAAGTTTTAGGAATGATAATCGTCCTAGCCAGAATGTAAAATTAATTGCTTGACTAAATGATGTACACTCGAGGGTTCTTGTCTCAGTTACTATCTCTCATAATATTCTTTCCAGGAAAATTCTAGTGTGTCAAATTATAATGGAACCTTAACACAAAGGTGCAAAAGAAATAGTAGAGTACTTCACATAAGTTCCTCTGCAGTATTTGGTGGACAAATAATGTGTGTGCGTGTGTAACCTGTATAGACATGATTTCTGTCCCATTATGAACAACTCAAAATACATCCAAGTTTCTGTTGCAGGTTGAGAGAGTGTCCCACAGAGATAACTTGCAGACTTTTGTGCAGAAATCAGAGAACCTTGAGAAACAATGCCTTGCTAAGGCTATAAAATCATACTGCGAGCTGCGAGTTTTACCTTATGAACAAAACAAGACTGTTGTGTTTTAAAGGTATGGAAGGATGTAAAGTGATTGAAAGGGGGGCTAATTGTATGTACATTCTGCTCTTCATTTTACTTGTTTACACAACACATTCATCACAGATTTGAATTCTAACAACATACTGAAACGTTAGAAACTTATCAAGTAAATTCCAAGTTTATAATTTCTCACTAGAAACTAGAAAAGGGGAAATTTTCTTTTCCCTTTTATAAAAACCAAACAAAATGGATATGCATAATTTGTAAGAATTAACATATTGAACACTGATCATTGTTGGTTCTAACCCTTCTCTCCTTATTTTTTTTCACTTATTGCAATGGACGTACTAGGTGGATGTGTGATGGGGTGATATCATCCCGACTACAAGATCGACACCCATTGAAGTTGTACACCTTCTATCCAATTCTTTTTGGTGTACTGTGTGACCTGGAAATGCTTAGCCAGTACATAATCAACATCGGCACTCTCCTCTTCTGCATTTTCTCAACTCAGTTATGACTTTGTCATTTGATCAATTGAAGTGGCTGCAAGAATTCTTTGTACCGACCATCTCGGCTCGGGCATCATTTGCATGCATGGACTTGACCTGTTACCCCCATCTTTAATCCCTCTTTATGGTGAATAGTTACATTTCATGGCCGATGTAATAATGATTTTTATCACTCTCAATCCATAAAAATCAATCTCTAATTGTCATATTTCATGAAAATCTCAATTCGTACACTCTTTAACAATAGTTGGTCCTTGAATATGCCATAAAATATGTTAGATTCGTTTTGCAATCATAGTTTTGTGGCATGAATTTTTAAATTCCTTCAATCACCAAACCATGTTATTGAATAACTTGAGTATAGAAGGGTAGTAGATAGGAACCTGCCTTGCTTGAAAGGAAGAAGTTTCTACACTTTGACCTTTATAATAATCTCAAGAGATTCCAATTATATCTTTGGCTAGTTTTTATAGAGTATAGACTTGAAATGTGATTGGAACTTTCCTCTAGTTGTTATAAATGGCAACATAGTCAATAGTATTTAAAAGTATGAGATAGTTGAGTTTTGCTGCTGCATTTATTGAATGGCCTTACAAGGATATATAAATTTTAGGTGGAGATTGTGATAGAGTATATCTGGGTGGTGAATGGGATTTTACATTCTAGGAAGGAGAAGTTTTTCTTTTATAATGATTATAGCAAGTGTCAATTGTGATCTTTTTTTCTTTATTGGCACGGGGTGTTCGGGACCAACATCCTGACTAATTATAGGAGTGCATAGCCCCGATAAAGAATTTCCCGACCAATTGTGATCTTAACTAGTCCATGTGAACCATAAATCCAATTTGGATTTTCTTCAAGTCATTACAATCATAATCTTGCAAAAGGGAATATATTTGCTTGTTTTTCAAATTCCTTATTTAGTTCATCAGTATTCAATATTCCTTTATCTTTTTATATATTAATAATATAAATTTTCTAGTGAGAAAAAAAAGTCAGTACCAATTTCTCCAACACATGGAAAAAATATAGCAGTATAGCAAAATTTCATTTTACATTTTCAAATTACATCTCAAATTACTAAAACCATCAACTCCCCCCCCCCAAAAAAAAAGAAACTACAAGAAAACCACCTATTGCTAGGGGTGTAAACCGATGCATTGGCGTCAGTTTTGGTGTCAAACCGAAACCCCACCGACGTGGGAAAACATTGCTTACAACCGGCTGAAACCGATCGACTGGGGGAGAGAGAACCGATTCCATCGGTCTCGACTAGCATCGGGGCGGTCTTCGGTTCGCCGTCGGCGTCGTCTGGGACGAAGGAGCAGCGTCTACGACTTTGCCACGGGAGTGCGACGAAGCTCTAGACTAGACGAAACCCTAGAGCTCGACGAAGAAGACGACGAAGAAGGAAGGGGGCGAGTTGGTTTAATGCTATTTTGCAACGGCGAGTTGGTTTAAGCCAAACGGTGCCGTTCCACTAAATTTTTTTGCCATCCGAGGGTATTAAACGACGCCGTTTTCACTTTAATGAGTGAAACGGCGTCGGTTCTTCACAAGTAGGAAAAAAAAAAGTTATACAGACGTCGGCCGGTTTAGCGGTTTTTCCTAAGTCAAACCGCGAATCGAACCGGTCGACGTCGGTTCCTATATTTTTAACTCGAACGCCGATCGGTGGGTGGTCCCCTAATTTCCATATTTGCAATTAAATATTTCATTGAGAAATGTTGTCGACCTATTGCAATGCTCAAAGAATGTCTGGGGTGCTAAAATTACACGAAAGTTTTATTCTCCCCTCCCTCCCGAGTTCTTTCCTTCTCCATTTCTCTCTATTCTTCCCCATCCCGAGCACCCAGTTCCTCTTTACCTGCTTACTCCACCTACCCTATGATAATTTCATCTCTATTTTTGTTCACCACCCATAGCTTTCTTAAAGAGTGTCAAATCGTGTTAACGAGTCGTGTTTATGTCATGTCAAAACATGTATATTATACTATATAGCTCAACCTTAACCCGACCCGTTAAACTTATCGTGTCAAAATCTTAAACCCTAACACGACCTATTAATATAACGGGTCACGTCGTGTCAACCCATCTTGACCCATTAGTGAATATTATGAAATAAGTTATCACGATATAATACGATTCGTTTCAAACTGTTTATATAAATGGATTGAATAAATCTGAAATTAACGAGTTTGACCTGATTAAATTTAACATAATTTTATATAAATTTTAAAATCACAATATTTATAGAAACTATAAAGCTAACTACAAGTTTAAAATTACAATCCAAATAAGAAAAATGTCGAAATTGAAATTCTAACAATTTTGCTTTTAGATATAAGAGTATAATTGTAATTTAGTCTTTCTTAACGTGTCATAACGGGTTGACCCGTTATCAACCTGTTAAGCAATTATATTTTAACGGGTCAGCCCGTTTTAACTCAAACCTATTAAGATTAAACCTTAACCCGCTATTATCGTGTCGTGTTCGTGTTGAGTTAACGAGTCGTATAATATATTGCCACCTCGAGCTTTCTTCTCCACCCCATCTTCCTCCTACAAAAACCTAGGTTGAACTTGTCTCCTCCCTATACTATGCCGTGTAATTCGTCATGTTTTAATTGGATTTTTTGATAACTTTTGAAGCATTGGAGGTCAAGATTTGTTATTTGAGACTCTTGGGTACATTCCTTCACCACAAGGAATAGATCTTTAGTAGCGATTTTTCAATCGCTGAGAAAGATGCATTGCCAATGATTTTAGAATCACCACAAATGAGTTTTCAAAACTAATTAGTTAGTTGCAGCAATGTTTTGAGAACGATGGAAATATGGCTTTGTGGCAATTTTAGTATTTTTGGAGATGGTAAAAATTGCCAAAATTAATCTTTTTGAACGATTTTGAACTAAATCACAGATCATAACTCTAGTGATATTTTGGACTATTTGGGGAAAAGAAAATTGTTGGTAAAGATAACCATTTAGCAGTGATTTTTTACTTTCATTGTAATAGATTAGAAGTGAATGAATAATACGGGCGAACAACCAACGAGGTGTATATCGCTAGGAAAAGCTAGAGGCGTCGATTTTTAGCACTTTCTTCGACTAAAATTTTTATTGGGAAAAGTCACTTTTATTGTAGTGCATTTCCAGAATTAAAGCAAACAATTTATTTTTAGAAATTATTTAAGATTCCACATTTAAAACAATAATAGTTAATTAATTAATTAAAAAAATCCTACCAAGCCACTCATGAGTTTTTTAAGTAATATTAGATACAGTGGTGGAGTGCATAAATACCATGTAGTCGTTTTAAAAAAAAGTGAAGTTTATTTTTTAAAAAAAAAATACCATAATTATTTATTTTTTTAAAATGATTATACGACATTTACACACTCACAACTACAATTATTATATATATTTTTTGTTTGAATCTCGTTTATTTATTCAAAATATCTTGTTTTATTATTATATTTTTCATAAATTTTTATATAAAATATAATAAATAATTTAATTTTTTAAATTTTTAAATAATATTAATATTAAAATATTATATAATAATAATATTTTATATATCTTTTAAAAAAAATCTCAGCTAATCTCATATGTTAACCAAGAATATTGAAGGAAAAATATAGTTACAAGTATAATTGTACATTAATTTGTGCATTAATATGATGTGACTGGTTAAAAAATAAATTTTATTAAAAATAATGTTAATTTAAATTTTAAATATAAATAAATCAGTATTAGTACATAGATTAATGCGCGACTCTGCTGAAATATAACAAAACTCAATACTGAAAGTACCTCGTTTGTAGAATCTTACGAAATCTATTGGAATGTTCCGGGCATGCAATAGGCGTGCCCGTGCGGGACCCACAGCCACAGGCATGCCGCATAACAGATACAGAGATTCTGGCGGGAGCAACGCGCGCGCGTGCATAAACATAAGCAGCAGTCTCCAAACCATTTACGTTCATTTCAAAAACCAAATAACACGATGTGGGAGGGAGATGGAGAGCAAGAGCGATACGCAGAAAGAGTCGCTGAACACAGAGGCATTAAATTGCATCATTGAATGCTCCCAACGACCCCAAAAGTAATAACTTTGAAATCCCAGCATTCGCAGAGCAGCTACCGCTACCTCGGTCTCTGGGGTAAGTCTTCCTATTTACTTCTCATTTCATTTTCTTTCCCGCTATGGTAAAACAATTCCATGTCTCAACCAGACATCCAGGCTAGTTAGTCAAGTCTCTATCTCTCTTTCTCTCTCTCCGTCGGTGTACGTTTCCCATTTCAAATTACACCCATATGATCTATTCTATGTTATCTATTTCAGATGCTTTTCTTTATGGTCGGTGTAGATGAATGGTGTAATAGATTTATTTACTAGAAGAAGAATGTGAGTGGTTTGGGGTATTTTTTGTAAGTAAAAGAATAATGGGTGGTTTTAGTGCTGTTGAAGAAACAGCAGGTGCGAAGAGAAAGAATGGAGATACTTTGGGAAACTCGCATGTTCACTCCCACCACAGGCGCTCTAAGAGGTCTAGCTCTTGAACTCATTTGAACGTTGTTACTTACTATTTATAGTTTAATTTGTTTCGGTTGTCGTTATTATATGTTAGCTGAAAATCCGATATTCCCTTTTTGTACCTTTTTGAGTTGAATTGCTACGATTAGATGTTATACGGTCTTCCTCTTCTTTCTTTTTTTTCTTTTCTTTTACATTTACAAAATTTATTGGAAATGGATTGCTTAATGAGCTAACTTATGGTTTCTTGTAGTATTTGGGTCTTTAGGCAAAAAGTTGAGGTTAATAGATTTTGAAGATAAATGAGTATGCTCGAATTCGGGGAGCCTCTGTGTGTGTGAGTGGGGGAGCCGTGGGATCCTTGGCTTGTCGATGCATAAGAAGTAACTATGCTTGAACTGGTAATTAAGATTTGACAAGTAACTTTTCAGGAAATCCATGCAGCGAAATAAATGTTTAAAGCACCATGTTTGGTGAAAAAAATAGCTATGCCAGAGTGAGTTCTCATCTGTGCCTGTTTCTGTTTGCGTTCTTCCTCTAAGTGACTTTCCATTCAAGTTTCCCTGGTTTGAATTCAGACTATTGGCATATGACTTGATGAATGTTTTAGTCCCAGGTGATTGCTCTTGTGAAAGATGATTTGTCTAACCAATCTAAAATTTTTTGATGATGCATCAACCAAGTAGAGTAGTGCATAGGAGATTCCGTAGTCCAATACACTGATTTCTTAATTCTTCTCAGACATTTCAGAGTCAACATCTTCAGGTCCATCCTTTTTGATAATCTAATTCTGGTTTTTTCTTTCAGTGCTTCTGACAAGAATGCAAGTGTTTCAAGAGGTGGAGTTTTGCATTCCATAAAAAGGGAACAAAATGAAACATTTGTGAGACCACAGACCTTTGTTTTATTAATAATCATCTTGTGCCATTTTTCAAGGCAATAATGACCATGCTTAAAATCTTGGGTGAACATAGCCTAAAGCATTTATTACCCTTTTTTTTTCCAAATGTGAACATAACAGGTGCTACCACATTCAGCCTGTGCTTCTAGGGGACAAAGTCCCTATCATGACAATGCGAATTGTATTAAGAAGAATACTTCATCAAATCAACGGGCCTCCTTGGAAAAAGATGTGAGTGCTGGAAGTGGGTTTCCTGTTCTCTTTATATTCTAAGACATGGAAATACAAATTCTCTATGCTTAATTTGTGGTTGTTTTTCACATCCAAATTTAGAACTGAATAGCATATCATAGTTTTTTAATGGCAGTTATTTGGTTGTAGAGCTGATGTTATTATTGTTAATCTAAATATATTTGCTGCTCTACAGATTGAGCTGCTGCAATTCCGTTTGCAGCAAGAGAAATCTATGCGCATAATGCTTGAGAGGGCAATGGGCCGAGCTTCAAGTACTTTATCTCCTGGACATCGGCATTTCACTGTTCAGGTGACTTTGCCTTTGATTCATACTTCAATTCCAAAGGGCTGTTTCGACTTTTTCAAAACTTCAGATTTTCTTTTTTATGCACGAAGACAAATATGTGGGAATTTGTATGTACATATGTATGCAGGTATAGTAGTTTATTTACTTTACTGCATTATATTTATTTATTCTTTTTTCATCATAACCAAGGCTTGAAGAAGAATGTTTCATACTTGTCCAGTATTCAGATGAACACTAAGTTGAAAATCAAGGAAATATTCCATTTGTAATTTAGACCATCACATTCTTCTTCTCTGTCTTCTTCTTCTCCTTTTTATTATTGTTATTGTTATTATTATTATTATTGTTATTGTTATCGTGCATTCTTCATATTTCCTTATGCCCCAACTTATGGGAGGGTAGAGTTTTAACCTTACCAATTCACAGGTGTTTTATCAATTGAGAATCTTTTGTACCAGTCCATTTTTTACTTGCTCAAAATTCTATTGTCCAGTGTGTGAGGCTTCTGCTGCATTTACCAAGGGAAAAATCACTTTCATTCTTCATGAGAATTGGTCAGATGCACCTGATGCATACTTTTGTGGCAGAATTGGTACATGTTAATTGTTATCATCAGTGAATATGGTGAGTTAATAATAACCTGCAAACTATTGTCCTATTTTCAGACAAAGGAATTGATTTCTGAAATTGAATTACTTGAAGAAGAGGTTGCAAACCGCGAGCAGCACGTTCTCTCTCTCTACAGGAATATTTTCGATAACTGTGTTAGTAGGCCACCTTCAGAGCAAAACTCAGTCAAAACTTCCCCAGCCCATACAAAGCATGGATCCAGGAAACATCCAAGTATCATTTCAAGTGCATTTTGTTCCTCCAAAAAGTTTCCATTGCACCCTTTACAAGCTCTAGTTTCATTAGATGATCCATGGAAAAGATTCTCTAAGAGTAGTCATCCACCACCATCTAGTGGCAAAAGCAAAAACATGGATTTTGAAAAGACTTGGTTTGACCCAGCTCAGGTATGCTATGTATACTTATCTCCCTTTTTGTTTTGCAAATGTATTTTTGATTTTTTTTTTCTTTTATTTTCTCTAATTGAAATATTGTTCTTATCATTAAGAAAAAAAGATCTTACATAATTACATGAACTTAATATTCAGATCTTTGGGTTTGTCTGACACATGATTATTCTTTTCATTGCAGTAGATGTCGAAAATATCTATCAAGAGAGTTTGTAGATGTTGGTATATGGATCTAACTTGTCCTCCACTTAAGAAAGTGTCTCATGTCTCTTGTGGTTTTAAAAACAAGGAGCTTCTTTGGGGCTGCTTGTAAAACTTAAAAAGTGTGCTCTCCATATATGATAATATACATATATTTTCTGAATAGAGTGGTTTGCCAGGTGGATGGGAGTGTGGCACTTATGAAGATAGTCACCTCGAACTTTTCATGTCAATTCATCATTAGATGAACATAAATACCTTGTGAAAGGCTTCAGTGTGAAAAATGTTAGTGCATTTGAGTTTTGGGGGCAACTGGCTTCTGGATCTTGCATATAGTGTTAATGGCTGATGGGCAGATGGGCTTTAGAGTGTAAGCTTGGTGCAAGACTATTTATAAAAAGTAGGATGTACCAAAAAAAGGCTGAATTCAAGTCATTTTTCTTAGCAGATCAAGATTCCTTCAAATTCTTTCCCAAACTTGAGAGTCTTAAGTGGGAGAGAGATAGACATATGAAATTGACCCTACAACATTTATTACTTATTTAATATTACCCGAAATATTTATACAGGCAACAAAAAATGTTGTGAAGGTCCCTCAAGTTTTGTGAAGGTCCCTCAAGTTTTTGCCCGAACTTAAGGGCCACTTGAAGGGAGCAAATCCGTTGGATGAGTAATCCAAAGCCCTGAAAAATCCAAATCTAGAATTAAATGAAATGTATTATTTATGCCGCTTGAGTGTGGCAATCTGGAGGTGGTCACTCAATTTATCAACTAGGTTAGGCTTCTGCATGCTCAACATTGGCTTTCCCAACGGCTCAAATAGGATGAACACAAAAGTTAGATTATATGACGTAAATCTCTAAGAAAATCATTCTGTTGTCTTTTACAGCATTTGGAAGCAATTCTACCCCCTTATCCTCCTCATTGAAGCAAATCTATCACTCAAAATGTATGGGATGATATTAGGATTACATGGAGTGACATCATTTCAACTAAATTGATAGGTTTCCTTTCAGTGGGAGATCCTGAAAGCTTCTTTGCTCATGTTTTGAATTATTAGCATGTGCTTCCTGTCACCAGGTTTCCATATAATCCCATGTGGTTATCCAAACCTTCGTATTTGAATTGTTTTCAGGTCAGAGAAAAGGTTCCGGCCTTGCCGAAAGCAGCTGTGCTGCGAACTTTGAAAGATCATCTGTACCAGTGTCCAAGCAAGTTATCCGAGGAGATGGTCAGGTGCATGGCTGCTATATATTGTTGGCTTAGCCAGGAAGCATCTGTAAATAATGAAAAGAATCGATCACCTTTGTCGTCAAGGTCGTCCAGGAATGTTATACAGCCTCGATGTACAATTGGGGAGAACCGAGATTGGTCTTGCAAACCAATGATTGAAATATCTTGGATATCAAATGATAAGAGCCACTTTTCTCATGCTTCGTATGCAATCAACAACTACAGGTTTCTTCCTTAAACATGGTTGTGATTTTCAATAATAATAGACATAGTTATAACAATACAGACTAATAACTACGAGTCCTCTATCTGGAGAACAAGAAGGTGTTCATTGGGGCATCATTTGAATAAAGTTCCACTTGCTACTTTTACTGGGCCTGTATGTTGTGATTCTGCTCAGAATTTTGGTTGGAGCTTCTCTATCATAAGAAAAAGTTAAGGATGCCATCAACAAATTTTTTTTTTATTAGCACCGGGTGTCTAAGAATAGCATCTTGACTAATCCCAAAGGTGCACAGGCCCTTGGCAAGGAGTTCTCCACAAGTGCACTTTGGGTAATTCAAGGGAAAAATCCTCCAGTCCGATCGCTCATAGAGATTGTTTGCATCTAATAGGACTCGAACCTTAGAACTTGGAGGGAGCATACACCAAAACCAAGGCCTTTACCACTCGAGCGAACCCCTAGGGATTAAATTGATCTAAAGCTCTTCATAGTTTTTACGTATTTCTTAGGGAAGTCCGACTTCTAAAATTTTGACCGTTTATCCAATGGACGGTTTGGCTAAAACATCCCCTGAACTATGGTATCTTAGATCTCCAGCAAGGAGAAAATATTTTTCAAATATTTGGGGATGGAGTACGATTAAGGGTAAACATCTTATAATGCCATTAAGTGAAGCAAATTGATTATATTGGTCTGATCTGAGTTCGCAAATTTTGAATCTTTTGGTGGGTCAATCATTTTAGCATGTGCACTGCAAATACTTATTTCCTATAGGTACGACTCATCATAAAATATACCATTTCCTTGTATCGTTTAATCTCATGTAGTAGGGTTGACTCGTTATGTGATTGATGGTTCTCAGAGTTCTGGTGGAACAACTGGAAAGGGTGAATGCCAGTCAGATGGAAAATAATGCCCAAATTGCATTTTGGATCAATGTGTACAATGCCCTTCTAATGCATGTAAGAATAATCCTAGGTGTTGGTTTGATCTTACCATTTGTACTACATGTAATTTTTTCTTATGATTTGCACAGGCATATTTAGCATATGGAATCCCCCAAAGCTCTTTGAGAAGGTTAGCCTTATTTCACAAGGTAGCGCTCTTCTTTGTCTTGTGATGCCATTGGTTAAAATAATTTTTTTTAGTTCTCACTGTGTATAGGAAAAACTACTGGGATATATAAACTTTTGGATGCGGAGAACTTTACGACTGCTTAAAAAGGCCTTTTTTTTCAAAGGAATAAAAAACCGTAGTTACAATCATTGCCTTGAGGTTACATCAAAACAAGGTGTCAAAACCATTATCAATAACCTTATTACGATAAAATGAGAAGAATTTCATTTACTACGGAGATTAGGAATATCAGCTCTGTACATTGCCAAAGCACCTCTCACCATTTAAAAAGGCCGCTTAAAAATCCACTAAATGTGTACTTTCTGTTTTCCGTGTCCACCAAATCTTGCTTCCAACGATGTCAGTAACTGGGGCTTGTTGAAATTGTTGAAAGATGCTTTCATAGTTCCACCTGTCCACCCTGTTCTGGAATAGAGCAAAATCTTTTCAGATTACTTCCATGGCTCCTGCCTACTTGCAAGGGAGGGCAATCATACCCTTTTCTTTGTTCTTTATTTTTTTATTTTTTATTTTTAAATTAAGATCTTTTATGTGGATATCTTTTCATTTTCCATTATTTGTTTTATGGATATAAATAGATATCAGCCGAATTATTCTACAAGAAATATGACCTATTGACCAAGACTTTGAAAACAGAAAGTCCTGGTCAATATTGGTTGAAATATTGACCAAGACCTATTGACTTCTCTGATGTTTGAAATATTGGTTGATAGATTTCTTCGTATAGTGCAGGCTGCATACAACATTGGTGGCCATGTCATAAGTGCAAATGCAATAGAGCATTCAATATTTTGCTTTCGAGCACCTCGAATGGGAAGGGTACTTTCCTTACTCTCACTTAAGAAGACACAAAGATACACATGCACGAAAGTGGAAAAGATGGGCCCTGACATAATCTTGGAAATTGTTGTTAATTTAATTCCAACAGATGATTGCAGATGGACCCGATATTAAAATTCATGGCGAACAGTTCCTGCTTTGTTTCTTCTTTAGTTTGCCATATTGGCATAGTTTCAACAGATGGCGTCACTTGACCCACACTTATCTTTTATCCGCATTTGCTTAAATTTCAGTGGCTAGAAACCATCCTTTCCACTGCCTTGAGAAAAAAATATGGTGAAGAAAGACAACTCAGTTCAAAAGTGGGTCTTCAGAGTTCCCAACCCCTTGCCTGCTTTAGTCTTTGTACTGGAAGCTTTTCTGATCCTGTGGTAACTTCTCACTTCTCTTTCTCTAAAATTAGTTGGATTTTAACTGCTTTTAGCAAGCACTTAAATGATGGAATGTCTTTTATAATTTTCTGTGATTGTAAGTCATGATTGGTTTCTTACATCGCTTACAGTCAATTAAGAGTTTGTTGTTAAATTTTCATAGCTAAAACTCTACACAGCATCAAATGTTAAAGAGGAATTAGAAGTGGCAAAAAGAGAATTTCTTCAAGCAAATGTAGTCGTAAAGAAGTCGAGGAAAGTGTTTCTACCAAAGGTGCTCGAGAGATATGCTAGAGAAGCATCTCTCAGCTCAGATGATCTTCTAACATGGATCACTGAACATGTCGATAAGAAGCTACGTGATTCGATACACAAATGCATTGATCATAAATCTGGCAAGAAGGCATCTCAGATCATAGAGTGGCTGCCTTATAGTTCAAGGTTCCGGTATGTGTTCTCAAAGGATCTAACAGAGAAGCCATGGTGGGTCTAATGTTCTGACTACACTTGAAGATTATATCTGTATCAGGTTGAGCAGGGAAATCACTTTTAAGTACGTCAAACTAATCCATTTTCATTGTGAATGTGAGACAATTGCTACCATTTTGTAGCTGTATGCGGTCCAAGGTTCATGCCACTCTCTGTTGGTCCGTTGTAATCTAATTTGAAATAGTGGTTGTCAGTTTGCTGATTGCTAGTTCTAGGAACTAAACGTTTGTAATTGCTTGAAGTAGTACTAATAGCCTTTGCAGTGACTGTGTTTGACCCTCTTCATGTAAAAAAGACTTTCAGTGTAATATCATTAAGCTATCTGTTTTATTAGGATAAGGGAAGGGAAGGGTAGGTAGCTTCTTCATGGTTTGATAAAAGAGCTTCGTTGATCTTTATCCCACACGCTACATACAATTTTTTTTTTTTTTTTATTCCTGTTAAACTAATTGAGTTATTCCACTCATCATTCCTATACCACATACTTGTCAAGAAAAAAAATAAAAAAATCACGTGCGGTGTATGGATGACGAGTAAAATTTTTCTCTTTACTGAAACCACAAAAAAATAAGAGAAACAACAAAGCATCTGAAGTATGATATTCAGATGCTGAGTAGAATCTAATGCATTCCTGATTTGCCAGAATAAGAAAATAATATAAAATGGTAAAACTATTGAATTGAGTATACAATATTCTCAAAATTTAATAAAAAAAACTATTCTGCAAATTGCAATTCCCTATCAGATTGTTGTTTTTCAAAAGTTTTTAATATGCCTTTTTATCATCATAAACAGTATTTTACTAATTTTCGTCTCAAAAAAATTGTTAATACAAAAGTAAATATTAATAATCATCCTTATATTAGTTTCCATTTGAAATCGATAATTTGTTAAAATCTTAACCGTCGAATTTTAATAATTTGATAAATGTTTGATTTATAAAGAGGTATTATAAAAAAAATCCGTATCTCGATATAAATACGTTAGATTATAAAATCTTTTATTATAAAATATTTTTTTATGTTAAAGTAGATTACACAAATCATTTAGATTTCATTTAGATGCTGAATTGAGTTAAAATAAATTGAATTCTTTATAAATAATAGTGAATTGAGATGGTGGAGTGAGTTTTATGATATCTATTTAAGATGGGTTTAAAATATATTTAGATGTTAAGATAATTTTTTATGTATTTATAAGAAGTTGAAAAAGGTTACGAGTCTCACGTGTAAAGAAATTTTGAGTTGAAATAAATTTAATTATTTGAAAATTAGGTATTGAATATTAAATTTAGTTTAACATTAGACTGCACTTGACTTCGAAACGGAGCCTTAAACAACAAATAACCTAAAATTACAAATTTATTTTAGTAATTTTTATCTTATAGATTTGGCACTTGTTTAATAATTTTAAGGTTGTGATTTTTGCTAGGGGTTAATAATTTTCGAAAAAATTTAATTTTAAGAGAAAAATATAGAATATAAGATATTCAAAGACAGATCGGACGGTGAAAAATGATGCTTATCGCAGCACAAACTTTTTGGTCCTAGATAGACAAGGGGCAAGGTCCCGCATCTAGAGTCTGGACCCTATCTAACGGTCTCCTGCTACGTGTTCACCCAGACACATAAGACATAACGCCTTTTTTTTTATAATTTTATATTTATTTTAGAGACCATTCACCGTAGTTTAGATTCTCCTTCATCACAGACTCAATAGCACCGTCCGATCACAACCGATCACGACGATCTCGTTGGAATTTTGCACGATAATCATGACGATGCCTGTGACCCAATCATCGGTGACCACCTCGTGGACCACGTTAAACAATAGGTACTTTCGACCCGAATCGTAACAGGACACGTGTTGTTTCGTCCGCTTATACCCGTCGGATCATAAGGTAAATTTACGAGTTGGCCCATTACATATCTGTATAGATATATATTGTTGTCGCTCGCCCCAAGACAAATAAACAAGTGCCGGTTCCCCCAAACGAAGAAAACTGAAGCAGCCAAAGTCACTTGCGAAGATATCACACGCACTCGTGCTCTCTCTGTCTCTTCTCCGTCTGCTCTATTTTCATATCACGCCGTCGATTTGCCGGAACCCTAATTCGATCCGCCGGGAACTTAAAGACTCAGGTTGGTACACAATCTCCGGCGACAACTGGGTTTGGCTTTGTTAGGTTTTTTAGGTGTGCCTCTGGTCGAGAGTGTTAAGAGACTTACCGTCGAGTTTTTTTTTTTTTGGTTTGGAGCAGTAGATGACCGAACGATTGGGGATCAGTTGAGAGATCAAACGGGTCGGATTTCGTCACCGGATGGAGGGAGGTAGCGTCTCTAGACTTACTTGTTCTGGTACTGTTCATTTCCCACGTTTCATAAAGTGATAGGGTTTTTTTGCATGTAAATTAGAGCAAAGATGTTTGCTTGGTTTGCTTTCAAATGGTGAGTTTACTTTCAAACCGTTACGCAATTTTTTTAACCTATAGCTTGATCGGGTACGTACTTGGCACGAAATAGAAATGTTTATAGGGTAATCCCTAAATTGATTGAAAAAATAGTTCATGTTTTTCTTTATATTTGTTTTGGGTCGTTCAGGTTGTATCTGGATTCTGGGCATATGTGCTTGTATAACTAGTTTGAGAAATTGGTTTTACTGTCATTTAGTTGTGTTGCTAGGTAAATAAAATTTTCATTATTTAATAGAAAAGGGATACGGTTTGATTTTTCGGTACTCAATTATAAAAAACTAGAAAGTTTAACCCTTTCTTTATGCATATCTATTCTTATTAGTAAAATAGCCACCTATTTAGAAAAAAATTATTAGTAAGATAACCGCCCTTTAGTTGATAGGTTTACTTGTTCATGTAGTATTATATTAAGGAGAATGCTGCTTGGCCTGCTTTCTTTAAGTTACAGTAGTTTAATTTAAGTTTTATGTGCACCTATGGTCATAATTTCTCATTTTTTATGGAAGAATGTGCCTCTTCCTTGTACTCTATCCAAATTTTGTAGATATTTCCTATCCGCGTTTCCCCTCCCTATTAATATGGCTAATCGCATAGAGAAAATATAGTGGGAATTTTTTTTGAGGCTCTCAGCAAGTGTTATAATCTACATCTGATGGAGGTTTTATCTCGGGCTTTTTTTGGGGGCTACTATCTTGATGCCATTAACATTTCCCACTTATTTTTTTGCAAATGATACTGTGACATTTTGTGGTGGAAATTTAAATTAAAAGTCAGAATTGGTTACTGTGGGAAGTGTCCCTAATGTGGATAGCTTGGCTAGCATATTGGAGTGCAAAGTATCCACGTTGCCTAAGAAATTCCTTGAACTTCTTTTGGGTGCTGATTTTAAGGCCAAGTCTATATGACATGGGTTTATTGGGAGGATTGAATGGAGATTGGTTTGCTGGAAGAGGATGTATCTAGCGAAGGCTGGTAGGATCATCTTGATAAAGAGTACTCTTATCCAATTTTCGTTCAGATTTTCTGCCCCTGTTCCCCTCCCCTATAAATGTGGTTAATCACATAATAGTTGCAACTGACTAGGTGAAGAAATCAAATTTCACATAGTGGATTAAAGCGTGCTCTCTAATTTCCAGACGGAGGTTTAGGAGTTTAAAATTTTCTCGTGTTTAGTTGGCTTTATTGGGAAAAGGTCTATGGTGATAGCATGAGATGGAGGCTTTGTGGAAAGCTGTAGTGGGCTCTAAATATGGTTATGCTTGGGGCGGGTGGTATACTCATGAGTTACTTGGACCGCATGGGGTGTGGTTTGATTTGGGGTTTTTTCTGGTCATATTGGACTTGAGGTGGTGATGGCTCGAATATTATATTTTGGCATGGTGTATGGAGTGGAGGTAGGGGCTCTTGAGGAAGCTTTCCTAGAAATTTAAAGCATTGCACGTGTACAGGAGGCTTCAGTAGTTAATCTATTGGATTTATCCAGTGGATCCCCTTAGTACTTGGGGATTGACACCTTTGAAAATTTTCAGTCTCTTATACTCAGAGATTATGTTGTGGAGGTGTTAACAATTTGTACCATTTCCAAGAAAATGAAGTTCATTGTTATAACACAAGACGTTGGCTCTTTGCTGGAGGAGTATCTGGCTGAATAAGGCACCTCTAAGAGCAACTTTCTTTGCTGGGACACCCTCCTTACTGGAGATCATCGCAAGGGATAACTCAATGAAACATTGTATTGTTGTGATTAATCGGTGCTTCATGTGCAGAAAAAGTGGGGAATCAATAGAATGCCTTGTGAGAGTTTGCTAGAATCTTGTGGAACGACTCATTTGGTAAAGTTTGGTTGGCTTTAGTTATCTCAGAAGGTTAGTAGTTCTCTTTGTAAGTCAGAGAGGGTTATATGGCAATACGCAAATTGTAAAAATGTTGAAAATGATTCCTTTCTGTCTAGTATGATGTATTTGGAGGGGAAGGAATCATAGAAATTTTGAATTTTGTGGGCAGTTGATGGAAGAACTTTAAATTCATTTTTTAGATGCTTTTTGTTTGTTTTGGATAGCCGCTAGATACTGGAATGGGCTGGTTTTTCATGATTTTCTTGCATCGTATTCTATTTTTAACTAGATATTTTTGTATATGTATCAGATATAAGATTGTGCCACACGTCCCATTTTCATTGTTCTAGATTCTAAACTGTTAGATTTTACTTGGGGTGTAACTTGCCAATAGTCTAGAGTACAAATTCTCATTTTTTGTAGTTCTAAGGTGTACACTGAATCAGAGATGGTTGTTTGAGATGCAAAATGTCATTTCAGGTTGATACTTTTTGACAAAATTGTAGGCATGGTGACATGGCTTTTATGTATTCTATTTGTGGTGATCTTATCCTGGTGCAGGATAGTTTTAAAATCTTGAAGATATGATCCACATAATATTTTTTGCTGTTATGTTTGTCTCTATTTCTTTCTCTCCCTGTTTCTCTCTCATGTTTTCTTTTTGTAGGGATATACCCATGGATTATGATGACAATGAGTTCCAAAGCCAGAATCTTCATTTAACTGGTGAAGGAAGCACCAAATTTCCTCCGGTTTTACTTCCATATGCTCTTCCCAAGTTTGATTTTGATGACAGTCTTCAGGGACATTTAAGGTTTGATAGTCTGGTTGAAACAGAGGTTTTTCTTGGTATAGAAAGTAACGAAGATAACCAGTGGATTGAAGATTTCTCTCGGGGGAGTAGTGGTATAGAGTTTAATCCAAGTGCAACAGAGTCTTGTACTATAGCAAGGCGTAACAATGTTTGGTCTGAGGCCACTTCCTCTGAATCTGTTGAGATGCTATTAAAATCTGTTGGTCAGGAAGAAGTTATTCTGAGACAAACTATTGTTAAGGAGTCAGATGCATGTGATGAACTGGGCTGCTTAGCAAAGCAAATGGAGCCCAATCCGGTTCATGACAATAACATTTCCAGAACAGTGGATGTTACTAATTTACAGTCTACTTTACTGCAGAATGAGATTCCTGAAAACTCTTCTGGGTTGAAGGGGGATGTACCAGAAGAGCAGCCCCATGTTGAAGATACTTCACTATCTCATGAAGTTGCACTTTCCGTGGGTGGAACATCAGGTGAACTGGATACAAATTCTATAAATAGAAGTGACGTTGATACTTTGGCTGAGGAATATCTGAGTGATAAAACACGTAAAGATTCTTCTGATTCAGCGATGCAAGTTGGTAGTATTGTTGTGTATACAGAAGATATCATTGCAAGAGGCAGTGAGGTGAACAATGAAGATTTACTACATCAGTTCGATGATCTTAGCAGTATGAATTCAAATGGAGTTGAAACAGGAAATGATGGGATAGAGGAGGAATTTAATCTTTTAAGCAGAGAGGCTGAAATAGCTGATCAAAATTTGAATCGAGATATAGTTGAAAGTAGTACCTCCCATTCAGAAAGCCATCTTGGCTTGACCTCAAAGTTAGAATATGTGGAAGAAGGAAATGCAACTGGAAATCGTACCAGTAATGTGGCTGAGCCTTCTAGTATGGTAGACAACAGTGATTCGGACTTGCATGTGGCGGAAAGATGCTTAGAGGATGTAGGTATCAGAATTCCGGATGAGGCCAGGAAACATGATTTGGTTTTGGTTAAAGATACCGATGTTTGTGATCCATCAAAGGTAAATACACAGGAGGTTTCTCCACTGACCATTAAAGATGATACTAATCATGAGGGGTATGCAGTACAAGTTAGAAATTTTAAAGTGTTACTAACACATGGACAAGAAAGTCCTGGTGAGAAGAATGATTTGTTAGAAAGTGGTTGCAAGTTAGATAATGAGATGTTAGCAAGTAAATCTGAGGCACTTTTATTGTCCATGGAGAACCGTGAAGTATCTAATGTTGAAGGTGATCCAAACAATAATAGTCACGAGGGAGGAACTTCTAGTGTTGCTTTGGTGTGTTCTTCACCTCAATTGCTTAAGGAAACACATGAGACTGAATCCCTGAAAGAAATTCACAATGGTTTTGGAGTTTCGAGGGAGGATCTAATTACCGAAGATCATGTCTTGTCCTCCACCGGGAATGAATCAAGTCAAACATGTGGAGAAGAAAAAATTCAGGGGAAGAGTGGTGTTCCTGAAGGTGATATAGATGTTTCTGTCTCTGCAAATGAAAGCACAGAGCTACCTTCTAATTTCAGTAGTGTAGTTGGTGGATCTCTTATCATTGATAAGGGGGTTGGGAGTTCATTTTTTTGTGAAGAGAGTACAGGAAATGAGCCGATAATGTCAAAATTACAATTTGATGCCAATGTTGGAAATGAATCAGGTATATCATATCTCATACGGTATTGATGGAGGCTTAAATATGTGTTTGAAATTTATAAATTCTAAGGTTATTTCTTTTTTCTTCTGCAGCATCAAATGCTATCTTGGAAAATGCTAAGGTGGCATCCAGTGACACAATGTCTGGAGTTCTCTTGCCTTCTGATAATGGTGTGACTACAGATGGAGTAATTGACTGCAGAGAGGTTCAAATGACAGCTTCTGTTGTGGGATATACTCACTCAGATAAAAAAGAGCCACCTGCAACCAAAATATCTACAGATGAAAGCATATCTATATTGATGGAATCTTCAGAAGTGGAAAATGAGCTAGGTCCTGTTTCTGAAACTGAAAAGGATGCATCTGGTAAGGTGTCGCAAGAAACAGTTGATGGATCTCTGCCAATGGCAGAAAGTTGTAATGCAGAAAGCCAGAGTGAGGCTCAAATGGCAGTTACTGGTGGAGTTAACCAGGAATGCCCTAGGAGGATGGAAGTGCACGCTGTTAGCAGTGATATAGCAACAGAAGTGGGTGATTTTGAAAATACACCCTCAAAAGTTTCAGGTGGGCATATGTAGTTTCTAATGGCATGTCAGTGTCTTCCTTTTTTCTTTTCTTTTTTTCATTTAATGTTGAAGTGATTTGAAATCTCGAGTCTTCTTTCTTACATATTTCTGATATGCATGTTTAGTAATCAGAAATTGGCAAGTTTTTTAACTTTATTTTACTAATAGGCATCTGATAGAGGCAACTACTTGTGAACTATGTTTCACTAGGTCACTTCTTTGTGGCTCAACGTGCATGACCACATTCCTTTAGCATAGGTTTGACAGTATCTTGTAAACCACAAATGATTTACTTGTGATATCATTATCTATGTATCAATCTTGTGGAGAATCTTACGTATATAAAAAAATAAATAAATCTTGTGGAGCTACCTCATCTTGCCTAATTATTGCTAATCACAGTCCTTAGTTTAGGTATATTGCCGCTGTTCTTTCCCTCTGGAGGCATATCTTCCATGCAGCTCCTGTTTTGGGCTTCCAAATGATCGATATCACCAAATAATTTTTTTGACTGATGCAGAACCAATTTCTTGCATCGATTGTTAATCCTAATTAGGTGTTTATCTTGTATACGACCTGTGTACATGGGTTATGCCTGTTGTTTTCATTAATAAATTCTTGATTACTCATTGAAAATAAGAGAGATGATGCTCACACAAATGGTGCCTTTTCCATCACTGAGACTAGCCAAAATTGTCCAGAAGTCAATGATATGGCTTTAGACTATGGAGATGGCTATTGCAAGCAAATTGTTATGCCAAACACCAGTAGTGAAACGTTATATGTGTGTATATGTGTGTGTATGTATATTTATTAGAGTAATTAGAGTAATAAGAATGAGCTAATTTTGCAGGCTTTCCTAGCCATTTCTATTTTTGGGTATTACCTTTTGTTAGTCACCGCATATATTCTATCATTATAAAGAAAATAGCATATGTTAGACTAGTGAGCTATGGCTAAAATGTTACCTCTTACCCAGATAGGAATGTGGAGGTGGTTGAATTTATATGTTCTAAACCTAAATTTTCATGATTTTCTTGTTTCCACTAGTACGACTTAGATAGGCCTTCTCCTTTGAATGCCATCTTGTGTACTTGGGCTTTTCCTATCCATTATTAATACCACCGTTTACTTATAAAAAAAAATTATATGTTCTAAATCCATTAGGTTTCTGTTGGAGGCCTTTTAAACACACAAATGGACATGAAAAATTATCCATTATTTAGTTTTAAATTAAAGTATCTTCCGAAACCAGATCTTATGACGCATTTTGTCCCAACTTAACGGTAGGTTAGCATGCATGGTAAATGTAGGGAATGTAGGGAAAATATTTTAGTCTACACTTAAGGCGCCAACCAATCTTTTGATTTATTTGGGTTGTGACATATTTTCTGGTGGGTGAAAAAAAAAAGACAAGGTTACCAAATTACAGTTATTATAATTGTCGCAATGTGCTGGGCCAGGCGGTAAGCATGGCCGATTGGTGTGATTGTTAGCCCCATATGTACCTTTAGAGAAGTCAAGGAGATTGACTGAAGGTATTCTTCTTGTTTTCTTGTGTGAGAAATATCAGCAATCTTTCTTTCCTCTGGTATATCAAAAAAGAAAAAACAAAAACCTTCAGTGCTCCTTGGTTCAATGATAGCAGATGGAAAAACTTCCTATTGTAGGCATTCTCTAGTTTCTTTCAATGTGTTATTGCTGCTTGAGTCTGGGTTACCACCCACTTTTGGATCTTTGATAGAATAATAAATTTGGGTAGTTATTTTGTTCGACAGATTTTGGATAACCTGCCTGCATATGCTTCTGGTTGCTTTGCAAATGGATAAAGATTATGTCTTAGGATTAGTATGGTAAGAGAAATGATTTAGGATATAGAGAGATTTTTTTTTTTAATTGGTAAATAAGATTTTATTGATCGTAGGAATAGGCAAGGGTTATGCCTGCCACAGTGACAGAGCTCATGGCCAGTTGGATGAATCTACGAGGTTTCCCACAAATCTCAGTGGTGTGGAAAATGATCCCGATTTGTGTCATGTGGTGCCTATGGAAGGAGCGAAATGACTGGACATTTGAAGACAAGGAGCGCTCACTAGAAGAACTTGAATTATTTTTTGTTAGCACTCTTTTTCTTTGGGCCACAACTATATATTGTCGTGGACTTGGTTTTCATGATTTTCTTGTTTCTATTACTTCTCTCTAACTAGGTGTGACCTTTGGTATACCATCTTGTGTACTTGGGCTATGCCTATTCATATTTATATAATCGTTTACTTATCAAAAAAAGGAATAGGCAAAAACCCAAGTACATGGGTCATATACAAGAGCAATGCCTATTAGTGATGTTCTAGTGGACAAGAAAATCATTAATGGTCATGCCATTAAAGTCAATTACAATTGGCCATTGGAACAAAAGTGCTAAAAAATAAAGTTCTAAGTGCATCCAATGACCACTCATGATCTTCGAAGCTTCGCTTGTTCCTCTCCGAAGACACCACCATAGGTAGATTGGAACCATCTTCCAAATTGCGGCAATCTGAGAAGTGCCTTGGAGACCTCTCCATGAAGCCCCAAGCTACACCCCCCTTAGCAAAAGACTCAATCCACAAAGTCGTGGCAATCTCACAATGTATTAGTAGATGATCGACAGATTCTCCACTTTTTTTACACAAACAACACCAATCTAAGACTATGATTCGGCGTTTTCTTAAGTTGTCGATAGTGAGAATCTTCCCCAAAGAAGCTGTCCATACAAATAATGATGCATTTAAGGGGGCCTTTGTCTTCCAAATACTCTTCCATGGGAATGGATTTGCATTATGCTTAGAGATGGATTAGTAGGAGTGTACTGTGAACTTCCCTTTCGCCGAGGGGCACCAAAAAAGCTTGTCTTCATCTTCCCCTCTCATAGGAACATAATAGACTAGGTTATAAAATTCAGAACTTGCTTCAACTTCTCAATCATGGACAGCTTTAGCAAATGTGACATTCCATCGGGGAGTGTTGTTAGATTGGTCAAGGATGTCCGCAATCAAGGCTTCCTTAAGTGCCCCGTCACCACACCATGTATCATGCCAGAATTTGATTTGGGATATGTTAAGACTAGAAAATTTAGTCCAACCTCGTTTGATGTGCTTCTAGAGTCCCACCCCTTGTAATCCACTCACCTCGTTCGAGCACCAACCTCCCCATGCTCTACCATACTTTGAGTCTAAAACTGTTCTCCACAAAGCTCCATGTTCTATGGGATATCTCCATAGCCATTTGGTCAACAATGCCTTATTAAAAAGCTGCAAATCTCAGATACCCAATTCTCCTTTGGAAATTGGGGACAAGCTGTGGCCCATTTTACCAGATGAGATCTGAACACATCATTCATCCCTTCTCATAGTAAATCTCGCTGTATCTTCTCCATACAGTAAGCCACCTTTGATGGAAGCGAAAATAAAGAGAGGAAATAAGTCGGTAGGTTGGAGAGGGTACTTTTGATGAGTGTCTCTGTCACCTTTGGATAATTACATCCGCTTCCAACTAGCAAGTTTTGGCTCCATCTTTTCTAGGACATCATCCCAAATGGACAGTGATTGGTAATGAGCACCAAATGGGGAGGCCAAGATATTTCATGGGTAAATGAGATAGCTTACATACCAAGATAGAAGCCATACTATCCACATTATGCACATGCCCCTATGACTTTTCCACATTGTCACAACTGGAAAGTAGAATCTGATTCGTGTTCCCCTTCCCAGTACACATGATTCGTGTTCCAACTTGCAAGAGAGGTATGGCATGCTGAGCAGACCCCTTGTGAAGCCAAATCTCTTTGAAGAAATATGTTTTAGCTCAAAAACTCTGTAGTGTGAAAATGCAAAGCTTTGTTCGCTACCTTTTTAAGTGTCTTGTTAACAACTATCCGTAAAAAACAAAGAAGAGAGGAATTAAAAAATAGTTAAATGAATGTATTCCTGGTACCAACTAGCATTCAAAGTTGAGGATTTATTTGTAGGACCAATAAAAGGGACTTTAACATGTTGTGGGAAAGGTTTAAAGTAAGAGTTTCAATTATTTTGGTTTTAAATTTGTTTTGAGTTATTATATTCGTTTACAATTGACTAAATTTAAGAACCTTGTTCCTTGGAGTCTTCTTTCTTGCTTGGTAGACGATTGTATTGAAGTACTTCAGCTGTTTTCTAATTACTGGATTCAATTGTGCAGGTGATGTTTATAAAGTTCATGAAGGTTCCTTATCCTCTGCTCTTTTGCCTGAATCTCAAAATGATTTATGTGCACTAGAAAGTGTAAGCGCTTCTGCTAATGTTGATAAACATACTTGTTCCCCTAATATCACAAGAGCTACTGAGCAATCTCAGAGAGAAAATGAAAATGAGCAAGAGAAGGCATCTAAGGAGGAGGGAATCAATGGGCCCACAGATCAGAATGCCCCTGTTTCTGAGGTCATTGACGTGGATGCCAGCAATATTTTGCCTATTTCTGGGGATCCAAAAAGAAACGAAACCTTTGAACAGGAACAGAACTTCACTTTCGAGATCAGTTCATTGGCAGATCTGTCTAGAAAAGACACTGCCAAGAATTCACAACCCTTTCCTTTTATGCATGCTGGCAAAGTGACACCCGTAAGTTGTGTTGTTCATGACTGACTTTATTGTAACCTTTTATCTTGGGACGTTTTTGTTATTTCTTTTATTTATTTTAATTAGTATGAAATTTTTTATTAAGGTAGTGTTACTCCAATACAGAGTCTGTATTGTTTCCTCTCTCTCTCTCTCTCTCTCTCTCTCTCTCTCTCTCTCTTCTTTGCTTATTTTTTTGTTTATCCGGGCAAGATTCTTATGTTGATATGTTTTTGGGTTTTGGAGGATCTTATCGTGCCCTTGCACAATTTATACTTTTCTATCCTTACCAATAATTAATCTTGAAGATTGTAGAGGGTTCTCCTTCAACTACTGGCTTAGTCCCAATGGAAGCAAAGATTTCACGTGAGATTTCTCATGGAAGTCCACAAGTGTCTGAAGGACAGATTACACGTGGTGGGAAAAGTTCTGGTGAGCGTAAAACAAGGAGGCGGTCTGGTAAGGCAACTGGAAAGGAAACTGCTAAAAAAGGAAATCATGCGAAAGAAACAACTCCTGCAAGACAGTCAGAAAGAGGAGACAAATCAACTAATGTGTCCGTGAGTCCATCTGCAATTTTCCAGTTTGTGCAATCCAGTGAAATGCAGCACTATGGGCATGTAGAAGGCAGTAATACAAAACCAATTTTTGTTCTTACTGCATCGACATCAAATCTGCCAGATTTGAATACTTCAGCTTCACCATCTACAATGTTTCAGCAGCCTTTCACAGATTTGCAGCAAGTGCAATTGCGTGCTCAGATCTTTGTTTATGGAGCTTTAATGTGAGTCCTGTGATTTTCTATATTTTTATATATAATATTGCTGTAGGTTTCTTGGATGAAGATATGTATGATTAAATGGGATGTTCTCCTACTTCTACAATTTTTGGGTATTCAAGATGTCAAATTTATGTATATGAAATTTTCTGCAGTCAAGGAACGGTACCTGAAGAGGCACATATGATATCAGCTTTTGGTGGACCTGGTTGGCTTTCTATCTCCCTATATGTTTTCCTTTTGACACATTGCAAATGTATGTTAACTTCTGGCATTCTGTGCTTTTAGATGGTGGGAAGAGCATTTGGGAGAATGCCTGGCGTGCAAGTGCGGAAAGGCTGCATATTCACAAGTCTCAACCCATCACCCCTGAAACCCCTTTGCAGTTGCGTCCAGGTGATTCTTTGGATTGTGAGCTGTTTATTACTCTCCTGATTTAATTGAGTTTGTAAGTCAGTTTCAATATTCATATCTACAGGTGTTAGGGCTCTTGAACAAGCAATTAAACAAAATGTATTTCAAAGTAAAGGCATATCCTCCCCTCTTGGTCGAACCAGCAGCAAGGGTATTCCAACAGTTGTAAATTCTGTGGTAGCTCTCTCATCACCACTGTGGAGCATTCCTACCCCTTGTGATGCTCTGCAATCTAGTGTCATGCCAAGAGGTTCGGTCATGGATTATCAGCAGGCACTTTCTCCATTGCATCCGTATCAAACTTCTCCAGTTAGGAACTTTGTTGGACATAACACTTCGTGGATACCTCAGGTCCCATTTCGTGGTCCCTGGATGGCTTCACCACAAACTTCTGCACCTGATGCTACCACTCATATTTCTGGGTTACCTAATGCAGAAATAATTAAATCAACTCCAATAAGAGAATCATCCATGCCACATACATCTGCAATAAAGCATGTCTCTGCCAGTCCAATGGTTCAGAGTGGGGTTCCTACTAGCGCTCCCTTGCTTGATCCAAAAGAGGTAAAAGCGTCGCCTAGACAGAATTCTACAGATCCAAAGTCTAGAAGAAGGAAGAAGACTCCAGTTTCTTCTGATCCTGGTCAGTTTGTTTTGCAATCTCAATCTCAACCAAAACCTGTTTCTGCTCCTGCTGTTATTAGTCATCCATCTACCTCTGTTTCCGTTACAACTCCAACAGGCTTTGCTTCTAAAACAACTTCAGAGAAATTCATTATATCTGAGCCTCCTTTGTCATCCACTGATATCCTCAAAAGGGCAGGCCAGGATGTAGAGCGGAGGGCTGCTTTGTCAGAGGAGACACTTCGTAAAGTTAAGGAGGCTAGGTTACAGGCAGAGGATGCTGCTGCTCTCTCTGCTGATGCGGTCAGTCACAGCCACAAAATATGGAGTCAGATGGAAAAGCAAAAACATTCTGGTTTGGTACCAGATGTTGAAGCTAAATTAACTTCTGCAGCTGTTGCAATAGCTGCAGCTGCTGCAGTTGCTAAGGCAGCAGCTGCAGCTGCCAACGTTGCATCAAATGCTGCATTGCAAGCACAGCTAATGGCAGAAGAAGCACTTTTTTCAAATGTTAATGACGATCCCAGTCAATGTAATGGAGCTTCTCTTCCTGATAGTGTGGATATTTTAGGAAAGGCTACTCCTGCATCCATCCTGACGGGTGAAAATGGAACAAACAGTTCCGGTTCAATCATTACAGTTGCTAAGGAGGCTGTTAGAAAGAGGGCTGACTCTGCTTCGGCTGCTGCAAAAAGAGCTGAAAATATGGATGCAATTGTAAAAGCTGCTGAGCTGGCTGCAGAAGCCATCTCACAGGCTGGGAAGATTGTTGCTATGGGCGATTCTTTGCCATTAAGTGAGCTGGTAGAAGCTGGTCCAGGGGGCTATTGGAAAGGTTCCAGAGATTCTTCTGAGCTAGTTTTGAAAGCAAGCAACATGAATAGAGAAGAATTAAACAGGGATAGTGTTAGAGGGGGTCCAGATACTTCTACAAAGCATTCAAAAGAGGGACGCTTAGATAAGAAAGTAGCTCAGAGTACTACACTTGAGAAATCACCAATTACAACAGAGATGCCTAAAGGGTCGATGGAGGATCATATGAGATTGGCAGATGGAATTTCAGGTATTGTCATGGCTAACGAAAAGGATTCAAGAGGGCAAAAGGGCCGAAGAGCTTTGGATTTAGCCAAGACTATTGGTGTGGTTCCTGAATCTGAGATTGGATCAAGACCTTCAATAACAATCCAGAATGAGTATGAAAAGGCTGCAGAAAATTTTAAACTCAGCTGCATCAAGGAGGGTTCACTTGTAGAGGTCTGTCAACCATATTTATTAGAATTAGTTTAAAAGTAAAGCCGAACTTCATAGTTCCCCCCCCCCCCCCCCCCCCCCCCCCCCCCCCCACCCCCCCCTCCTGCAATTCATACGACTTGAGTTCTAATTTGATCCTTGCAATCTTTCAAGAAAATCTTCAGTCCTGATGTGGTGTTATACCTTGATTTACACCACCCAATGGGAACCTGACACATCAGCTTTCCTTTGGTTTCTGAAAAAACTGGTACACTCTCATTTACAGAAATATGCCCCATCTGCCTTTTTTCCAACCTTTGAGTCACTCCACTCTGATTGTTGCGCCAGTATGCTGCACTACAAACAGAAGTCACCCAACCGTGGAGTGTCGATCAATGCCAAAAATCAAACGAGGGAAAAAAAAAACTTGTTTTTTCCATTTATGTTCGTACTTTTTCATTCTGCAATTTTGTTCTAAAACAAGATTTTGCACAAAACTTGCTAAAATTTCAGAACCGAATGCCCAACTACACTTGCCCCAAAACTGCCAAACTAGCTCTAATATTTATCAGATTTTAATGTCCAGTGGGGCAACAATGGCAGAAATAAAGAGATCAAATGTGGGGTTGGGTATCAGAGTGGGGCGGGGGGAGCTGACTAGGTTGGCAATGGCAGAAAGAATATATTTGGAAAACAAAACCGTTTTAGGGAATTATGGGATGCATTGCTTTTTCTCAGAAACCAGTAGGAGGATGACATCACTTGATGGTGTAAAGCAAGCTTTACACCAGATCAGGACTAAAGTCGTTCTCATTTTTCAAATATCTGCATGCTCTTCTATGCCTTCAAGTCAACTGGTGATTCTGTTGGATTGCAGGGGGTTCATATTCCTTTATTATCGTTATTATTATTAGAAAAATTCTATTTATAATCCTTTTTACTATCATCCTCTCAACATACTTTGATGTGACATCAAATGATTGGCCCACGACTGAAACATAATAAATGGTCTCCAAACATTTAATATCACATCATAGGATGATGGGAGGATGATGGTAAAATGGATAGTGGGTAGCATTACTCTTATTATTAACTTAGTGATTGTGTATTTTAGGTTCTTAAATCCACAGATGGATTTAAAGCTGCCTGGTTCACTGCCAATGTATTGAATTTAGATGATGGGAAAGCTTATGTGTCTTACACTGAACTTCAAACAGATAATGGTAAGTTGTTATCGGTGTGTCAGCCGTGAGCTAGTTTACCTATGCCATGGGTATTTCTTTCCATTATCTTTGAAGAGGGGGATGCTTGAACAAGCCAGCCTAATTATATATGTATTATTACATGCATGGACCCCTTGCTTGTCGCAACTGTTGGTTGCCAGAGGTGTAATCCATCTAGGAAGGCAATTTTTCCAGGAAAAAAATAAATAAATTATGCTTCAAGCATTTAAAGTGATTGATTTGTTTTACTTTTTCTATTTCTCAACTATTTAGGGGAGGGACAGCTAAAGGAATATGTAGCACTTCAAGGTGAAGGAGACAAACCACCAAGAATACGCCCTGCCCGTACTGTTACTGCACTGCAATATGAAGGAACGAGGAAGAGACGTAGAGCAGCCATGGGAGATTATAATTGGTCTGTTGGAGATCGAGTCGATGCATTGATTGAAGACAGGTATGGGGTTATAATGTCCATGTATATAAGTTATATATATGAGAACTGGAAACCAAGACATGGAATCCTATTCTAAAAGAATTTAGAATAGAGACAGTTTGAGAATGTGCCATATTGGATACGACTCCAGGAAGGATGCTACACATTATTCTTGCTTAGCACAAAGATAAAAGAAGCATGCAAATGAAAGCCCAAGCAACCTTTATCAAGAAACTTTAACCATCCCAGGACCCATGTCACTACAACTCATAAAAAGAAACTTAAAATTAGTCCTACCTTTTTTATGAGCTTTATTAATAAGAGAAACGACACTGCATAGGGAGCACTCGCTATTCAACAGTAGTACTATTTTTTAATCTGAAACATCACACTAAACATAAATTCCTACTGTGCTTCAAGCACTTATCAAAAGCTTCTTCTAGGTAAAGGCTCTGATGCTAGTTTCCCTGGCTTGGACACTCGTCCTCTACAGTATTTGGTTAGTTACAACATTAAAAATAAAAATAAGTTAATACCAAGTAGATCAAAAAACATTTCATGAAGAAAGAAGCCGGTAGGGCTGACTTGATGAGCACCCCTAGTTATGCTTTGTTAATTATATGGGTTTTTCATACTAGTGTGGGCACTTGTGGGACTTAAAGGCAGTAGTTTTACCATAAAAAATATGTAGGCTCTACCATTATGATTGTTACACTATTTCTACACGTTTAGCACAGTTCATTTTACTTATAAAAAAAAAACTATTTCTACACGTTTAGCACAGTAAAAATTGAAAACTTGGATCTAAAAACGATTTTATTATATTAAAAAAAGTCCTCTAATTTTACTTACTAAAAAAAAAAAAAAGTCATCTAATTTTGGGATCAAACTTGGTGGATGATTTGATCATATATCTGTATGAATGACTTTTCTGGATCGGTCACCAGAAATAAAAGGTTGAAATTTAATTGAATATGGGAATGAACATGTTGAATACTGTTTGAAAATCTTTGTATTTCATGGATGATAAACCAGTATGTGAAGGCTACTAAACACGCTACCTTCAATTATAAGAGGAAAATAAAGTGGAAGGATTAATCCCACTGTTCCTTATTGTATTCCATTGTCTTGTATTGGGGTCCTTAGCTGAAATGATGTAAACAGGACCCAATTTTCTAATCCATTCTTCTACTGTGTGGAGTCAAGTGTGAAGCTTGGATTTGCAGTTCTGCTGCTGCTGCTGCTTATTTTTACTTATTAAAGAAAATATAGCGACCCTCAATTGAGGTTGTTTTTCATTATTTTCATATGGCATTTGCAGTTATCAGTGTTGGGTCCATGACTCCATTTCTCAGCTTTCTGTATGCTGCATATAGCAATAGCATAATTCATCTCTTCTTCTTTGATTTTGTCTTTCAGCTGGCGGGAAGGGGTTGTCACTGAAAAGAACAAGAAAGATGAGACAGCATTAAATGTCCATTTTCCAGGTATATGCGCCTTTTTTGGTTTTTTTTTTTTTTTGGGGCGGGGGGATGAATACTTCTTATTTTTATTTGCTCCCTATTTGCATAGTGCATTTACTGTGAATGACACTATC
Organism: Carya illinoinensis; assembly: GCF_018687715.1. Taxonomy (NCBI): domain Eukaryota; kingdom Viridiplantae; phylum Streptophyta; class Magnoliopsida; order Fagales; family Juglandaceae; genus Carya; species Carya illinoinensis. The sequence continues at coordinate 22,172,732 of NC_056763.1, forward strand.
GTGTTCTTGCAGTTCATGGAGAAACATCAGTTGTGAGAGCCTGGCATCTTCGGCCTTCTCTCATTTGGAAAGATGGGGAATGGGTCGAGTGGTCCAATTTGCGAGAGAATGTCCGCACTTCCCTTGAGGTGAACTTTAGTTTTTCTTCTGCTTATTTGTCTGATTGATACTGATATTAAATTTGTTGTTCAGGATGATACGCCGAAGGAAAAGCGAGTCAAGTTGGGCGGTCCAGTGACAGAGGCCAAAGGGAAGGATAAGGTGTTCAAGAGTAGGTCTGTTGTTGAATCAGGAAAACTGGAAGAGTCAAGATTACTGGATTTATCAGCGACCGATAAGATATTTAACATTGGTAAAAACAGCAGAAATGAGAATAAGCCAGATGCTCTCAGAACTTTACGGAGTGGTTTGCAGAAGGAAAGATCCAAAGTTATTTTTGGGGTTCCTAAGCCTGGAAAGAAGAGAAAATTCATGGAAGTAAGCAAACATTATGTTGTAGATCAGAGCAATAAGATTACTGAAGCAAATGATTCAGTTAAATTTCAGAAATATACAATGCCGCGAGGATCAGGATCCCGTGGATGGAAAAATAGTTCAAAAAATGATTTGAAGGAAAAACAACGAGCTGAAACCAAGCCCAGAGCACTCAAGTCCGGAAAAGCACAAAGTCTCTCTGAGAGAATTATTCCAGCAAAGGACAACCTTTTGAATGCAGTTTCTGCTCCTGACGATGCCACCCTAGCAGATCTTTCAGCAAAAGACAAGGATTCTACAAGTAATGCTGAGAACACATCAGGAAAGAATAACAAGTTGGAAATTGGATCACTTTCTAGCGTTGAGGGAACTACAGAGGGACCACTTCTATTTTCTTCTCTGGCTCCCTCTTCGGATGGATCCTCCAAGAAAGTTTCCACATCAAATGCCAAATCTGTAAGGGCAAATAAAGGAAAAATTGCCCCTGCCGGTGGAAAGTTGGCTAGAATTGAAGAGGAGAAAGTTTTTAATGGTAACCCTGCAAAATCAGCCTCTGAAGTTGTTGAGCCTCGGAGATCTAATCGCAGAATTCAACCGACATCAAGAGTAAGTATTTAATAACATTTGTCTGATTTTAGAATATATTGTTCTGGTGCGGTGCCAACAAACCTTAACTCAAATGGCATTTCTGCCCCTCTTAAAATCACGAGAGGATGAAATCATGGGTCCGTGATCCACCAGGGGCATGTGTGCTTAGTAAAGAAGCAAAATGCTCCTTGTAATGGCATGTGTAATGCATCTACGTGCCTTCATGTTTTTGTTTGAATGCTTGCATATATATATATATATATATTTTTATAAGTAGTAAGAGATTTTATTAATGCAAGTAGATAGGATAGCCCAAGTACACAGGAAGTATACAAGAGGAAGAGAATTCTATTTGCAGTCCCCAAGTACTTGGGATGTGCAGGCCCTTTATTTAATGAGAAAAAGCATCATTTTAGGAGGGATATTTTTGTAATTTTAAGAAGTTTTAAAGATAAAATTGTTTAGGCCTGTATTGCAGTCCCCAAATGGGGACTGTCTGTAGCATTACTCAATAAAAATAGACACCTAGAAATATGAACTACTACTTTGTATAGGGTGTCTATTTTTATTTTGAAATAGATGTTTAAAACACAAAAAGAACGACATCTTTGTTTGATGCTGAATGAATATGACCTACTTATTGAAGTTTATATGCTAGGACTTCATGGTGTAGCTTGAACATGCTAGTCTGATTGGTTACTAAGGTTGAGATATGTGAGAGGTTATTTGTGAATAAGGCCTTAGTTCATTAATTATCACGTTGACTAGCTGTGGGTTTTTGTAGTAATGGGGCTTAAAAATCTTGTATCTATTGTTTGAACACTTATCTCTGATAAGTAAATAAGAATCCTTAGAAGACTGCTTTTGTTTTTTTTTTTTTTAAAAGAAAAAGCAAAAGTGAAAATCGTGTTTGCTTCAAGGTCTCAGTTTATCAAGAATTGGTTCATGTAATTTCTGCCCCTTTTTTTCCTGCCAGAAATACTTGTATATTTTGGGTCTCACCGCTGGGTTGGCAGCACTAGAAGGAAATGAAAAAGTTCTAGAGTGGAATGGTAGAATTACAGTTGGCAGTATAGTGTACCATCGATCATAATTCTAAAACAATAAATTGCCTTTCTTGCAGTAGATAACAAATACTTCATATGCCTTCTCTGATTTTGTGCCTTTTCTGCTTGTTGATTTTGCTGGCTACAGCTACTAGAAGGATTGCAAAGCTCGTTGACCATCTCAAAGATTCCTTCTGTTTCGCATGACAAGGGTCACAAGAGTCTTATTAGGACTGCATCTAGGGGTAAGATGTTACCTGAGGACTTCTATAATTTAATGTCGTGGCAATCTCAAGTCTTCTCTGGTGTGTACTGCATGTGAACTAGAACTAATTGCCGGATTTTTACAGGGAGTAACCAGGGTTGAAAGGATCATTTGCAGTGAAGGCTTCCTGTTCAGAGAATCAGAGTTATTGGATGACCAACACCAAGAATAGTTTGTGTATATTTATAGGAGGGAAGAGTTAGGAATGGAAATTCTTACTTCCTGTGGTTTAGTCAATATGTAGTCGGTAGATAAATATTGGTTTTAGTTTCGTCACAAGTATTATTACTGTAGGTCCTCCCTCCCCTGGTAAGTTGTATATGGAAAATTCTCCATGTAATTCGGCTTGAGAATTACTGAGGAAGCTTGTAGATGATCTCAATCAGGAGATGTCGCTGCTGCGCGCCTACCCGATGCTAACTTCCTCGATGCGATCATCTCTGTGCTTGCATGCATGCGTGTGTGCGTGCGTTTGTTTCCTTGCCACTGCAGCCGTATCCCCTTCCCTCCCATTTTAAGAACCATCTTTGTTACTTTTGTATTACTCCTGCACTTCTCTCCCGAGTTCTGTTTTGGTACCGTCTTTGGATTAAAAAACGAATAATATTCAGCTTTTAAGCAATTTCTGCCATGAAAAATTCTATATTTACAAATCAGTATGGTATCTTTTATTTCGTTGACACGTTGGCTTCCTTCACGCTGACTTCACTTGCAGTAGAAATGATAAATAACCATGTAGAACCATCGATAGCATTCGAGAACTGACTACTGCCAACTCATTTACTTAAAATCATCGACTGAGATGTAGCAGATTTTACTGGCATCAACCCCAAATAAAAATGCCATCTGAAGAATACCAAGTCATAGCACGAATAGACATTTTTTTTAACGCAAAATACTGCCGCAGTTATGTTTGTAGGGTACCCTGAACTATTTATAAACAATTGCAGCTTCATTCCTTTGAAGCCCCTATACAATGGACAATATCGGTCAAATTAGCAAATCCAACAGATGTACTGAACGGCAACTAGATGCCTGCCGTTGTTGTGAGTAAGACTTTTAACTTCCCTGTCACGATTAATAAAAAGTTGCCGCACTAGAGTTGAACAGGCTGCCAGAGATACTGCAATCTCTGTTCAATGTAAGAACTAGTTCCATCTACCATATTACATTTGGGACAGTTCTTTTCTTCATCTTTCCAGTCGGTCATTCTTTTCACCAATCATCTCACCTTGCCTAAAAGAAAATGCATCCTCTTCGCCATCATCAGAAAGCTCTTCTACCATCTCTCTTTTAGTATTTGAAGACTCTACCTTGATTCCTTAACCCTACATGGAACTAATTTTCGTTACGGATTCCATGGCAACTTGTTCTGTGTGATGATTTTTGTCGTAGCTAGTGTCATCATCATTGAATGGTTTCTCACAGACACAGGAGTATGGATATTCGTGAAACTCCCCTCGTCCGGGTCTCATCTCGTCTGGCTCTCCCATGAAGCCTCTTTGGCATGACTTTACCTTTCTTGCAAATGTATCCCACTCCATCTTTTGCCTTTCCATGAACAAAGCACTAAGCTTCTTTGCATTTGGTCTGATAGTCCTCTTATGGCCCATGTACCTCCTTTGATCCATGAAATCAAATTAACCAAAAATAGTTCAGAATATATTAGAAAAACAAAATACTAAACAAGCAGAAGATTGAAAACACAAGAAAGATTAGTTTTACAGTGACATCGATAATGACTAACAGGCAAAGCAAATTCTTGAGTTCGGTGTTCAAAGATAAGAGCATGGGCTTCAAATTTCAAAAGCAGTCATGTCATGATCTCCAAATTCACCGAAAAGCTAGATCCATACTTATTCAATCTAAAATCTATATCACTTGCAACTAGATAGAGCCCTCACCCATTCCACACCACTCCATGCCCTCTTTACTTTGTGTCTCCTGAGGAATCAAACTATCCGAAGTACATTTAAGAGAATAGCACTCGGTATAGGGATAGAGCTTAGAAGCCTTAGTCATGGTACAGAAATCAAACAGACACCAAAATTTAGGAAGTATTTTTTTAAAATGGAAAATAAATAAAAGGGAATCAAGGTTACATGAAAAAATTCAGCACATTTGCAGATATCCCAATTCATGTCCACTATTCTCATCTTTTGTTTGGTTACTGCAGTAAAGTTTGTCAGCATCAACATTCTTGGAAAGATACAAAATGAACCGGATTTCTTACCTGCGACCAGCAAGAATCTTCGCCATATTTCCATTATTATTAGTGACAAACACATCACTCTTGTCACAGACAATGTAGTCAATGGCAGCCAAGCGCGAAGAGAAAGGAAGAAGAGGTTTCAACTCTTCATTGGCAAGCATCTCCTTTGTATAGAAGTTTGGGAAGAGTTCCCTAAGAGGCCTTAGAGTTTCTTCTCCACCATATATTTCTCCAGATGCAACATAAAGATAAGTGTCATTTGCAAAACCAAGAGCCCGCAACATCAAACCCACTTCATGAGGAGTAAGTGGGCATTTCCCTCGCTTCCGCTCATCCTCAGGACTTAAATCCTGCATAATAACCAGGGAAGAGACGGCATGTAATTCAGATTGCAGAGAATTTAAAGTTCTTATAAACTGAAAATACAAGTTACAAACCCATATTTTTTTTGTATAAATAATCGAAGATTTTATCAATAACATATAAAATTAAACCATTAACCCGATACTTCATCCCTTATTTATACGTAACTGGGTCCAAAAATCCTTGGGCAGAATGAATAGTTAGCATCTTCTCTCATATTATATTAATAAAGAAATTGAATCTATTCATTTCCCACAGTCTGAGACTATTGGAGATTAAACATGGCTTCGTGGAAATTATCCTAGACTTCAATCTTTATTCAACTATTCATGTGGGGCCTCACTAATTGAAGTGCCTAGGCCCACATGTCAAGAAGAGACTAAATCCACTCTTTTCCTTTTAACTTAATGTTTGTGGGATAATTGCGGATTTAACATATAGGCATGCTACTTTGGCACAACTACTATTGAACAACAGGGTACAGCATGCACTTTAAAATATGCAATGATGGCAATCTCACCGGTAATGTAGCCCATCGTTTTCTAATTTCACCAAGCTCATATCTTTCCTTCTCACCCCCACCATAATAACACCCAGAAAATGCTAGCATATCGGGCTCAAACCTGTAACCAAACAGTATCAATCAAACTTTTGAATCCAAGCATCTGTAGGAAATTACAAGTATGTGTACAGATGCTAATATATAGGTCTGTATGCATGCATTTCTGAATGTTTGTTTACATTTATCTGTTAGTGAAAATGTGACTGAAATCCTTGGTAACTTGATAAGAACTTCAAAGTATATGGCCTTAAAAAATGGAGCATTTGATTCAGCTATCTAAACAGAAAAACATTTGAGGTGAGGGTGAGATAATAGAGCAGTCTTATCATTAGCTTCTATGATTGTAATTTTGAGGGTAGGTACAGGGGATCTCCACCCAAGTCAAAGTAGATGTTCTACAGGACTACATTAGTTTTTAGGTTATATTATCCTGTGGCGGTTAACTCAGCCAGGAACTGTGAACTAGAGATTTTAATAAAATGCAAACTTGGAGAGGAAACCGTTCAAAAGAATATTCAAAGAAGAGAGAGGAAAAAAAGTTGGGGGGGGGGGGGGGGGGAGAGAAGAGGGAGGCATTGTGCAAAAGTATAATCCCACAACATCAACATTGTCACTTTTTTATTGTTGGACATCTACAGATGTGTACGGTATCTCCTATGCAACACTTCAATTGCCTTGTGAAAACCAATAGACAGTCGTTGAAGCAGATGAAATCAGATAGAATAAATTTTTCCAAGTGATTTAATGAATAAATGTCCAACGCCATACTTGAGAACGTTCTGTACTTACCTTGAACTGTTGGTATGATTCGTTTTCATCAATATGGTAGTTGAATTTAGGAGTTGTCAGTCCATTCTATTATGCATCAAAAAAATATTCTAACTAAGCTACTCATCAAAAAACGCTTCTAATTATAAGTTATGGGGACAAACCTCAAGTGAACTGCAATGAAACGTTTTGCCATCTCTCGCATTCTTAAGGCAAGTCCTTGACCAAGCTCTTGTATAGGTTTTGTGAATCTTAAGGCATGATAATTAACTCGGCAACGCAACTTTTGTAGCTCCTCATCAAGATTAATTGCAAGTCTATAATCAAATTTTGTCAGTTGCACAACCTGCAAAATTTCCTTTGTGTTTAGTTCAGGGATTATGAAATTAGAACATTATCAGAACATTACATTGACAGTTATAGGGGATTAAATGCATTATAATGTCAACAACATCCAAATGTTTGAACTTGAAAGAAACTTGAAGTTGTGCCTAAAATGAATTTGAAACCAAGCGTTTGATCATGCATATATCCAATCAATTAAAAGGACATGAATTATGAATTGAGAAAAGTGTCCTTACACGTCTCCTCAAGAGTAAAGGGAGAACTTGATCAAGATAATATTCCGGGGCAGATTTCCTTGGGACACGCATAGTATAAGGAGGTTTCTCCATTGATCGCATGACCTTATCAGGAACTCTTTTGACAATAGTCACATCTTTTGCAAGGGAAGAAATGAACCAATCAACATCAAAAATGTTGATGAATTCACTGCATGCCAAATAAGGTACCCTCAATAAGATAATTATTGTGAAGTCAAATATCATCCTCACAAACATGGGGGTCAACAATTAAAATTAAGTAAAACTGCCAAGGAATTAGAGTCTCCACTTACCTATCATCTTTCCAGTAGGAGTGACGATCCAACTCAGGTACAACTAACGTAGCATTTAGAATCCGTGCAACAACTACAGCATCTGTTATCTGTGGGCAGGAAATATATTGTCATCTCCATAAGGCTAACATGTTCGGTGTTTTGGTCATATTACGTTCATTTTGAAACAGAAAGATGGAACCTAATTCAAACTGCCATCCCTAAAACCAAAATTAATAGGTCTAAACAAATAAGTAAAGAAGGAAATTTCTTCGCATATGCTGATGTAATTGATGCAAGTAATATATCCACTGGAAGAAATTTCAGGTAAAAGTAGCACAACAAAAGTTGCTTTCACATACTCCAGTTCTTTGTTGGTTCAGCCCTCCACTTGTTGCGATAAGCAAATAGCCATTTGATGATTGCTCACGAACAGAAGCTAGATTCATATAAGCAATGTTAGCATTTAGCCGATAAACATGTAAAAGTAAATTTCAGATGTCAAACTAAAACAAACCCAATGTTGAGTGTGGGTATTTTCATATCATATCATATATAAATAAGCACGGGAGATGACCAAGAAAAAAAGTTCCTATCATAAAAGATAATCCACTAGGAGTCAATTAATGAATTAAAATAGAACTGCAGTAGTGTTCCTGTGTTACACCAAAAATTTGAGCAAAAACAGGAGTAGCGTTGAAATTAAGTTGAGAATTAACAACAACACATAGACAGATGCGCAGTTTCAATTTCAGTATTTTCTCTGTGTGCTTGGACTAATGTTTTTGCATTATTCAATAAAATCATCGATTACCTTAAACAAAACTAATAAAATTTGCAATGTACGACCACTACTAGGATTTGAAATGCCCAAAGTGCCCTTGCCAAAAAAAGGCAATAATGCAAGCAAAGGTACATTGGACCAGGCTGAGAGTTGAAAATACTGAAATAAAAAAGTTTGGGGCACATATAGCAAAATGGATGGTAGTTTGAGGGCGCAAAGTGGTGTTTCCCAAAAAGCTTAAAAAAGTACCACTAAGCAACATGTCAAGTAAGAAAATGAGGGGCAAGGGTGGTAAATTGTACAGCGGTTCATTTATGAAGAGAAATTTCTTTCTAAGCTAGGAACTCGTTCATTGCATCAAAAGAATCTATTACATAAATAATTAAGCCAAATCGAAGGCAGATGGACCTCAAAAAGGTCTAGTGAAATTGAGGCTGTGATTACTGCACTATAACTTCTAAAAAGGATTTTAGAAACTCCAATTATTGCTGACAGAATGGTACTCGCAACACTAGTACTACATTGCATTCCAGAACACTACTTTGCTCCCAGTGGCCAATATTCATAGTCGAAGTAATTACTGGAGAACTGTCCCGGTGGAATTAGAAAAAATAACTTACGAGCAAAATGCCGCCCTCGCTCGATGCAGCCATAGAAGTATTTAGAATACTTGGATTTCCATATATCAATTGGCTCACGACGACCCCCACCCTTCAATTTTCCACAATAATAAAAAGATCAACGTAAGGCCACAAATGCGAAGCGAACGTTTTTTAAAAGTTTCAAAACCGGCACAGTTAATTTCACATAGACAATGATAACATTTCAATTGAATTCAGTTAAACTAAAACACCGTTTTTGAGAGAGAGAGAGAGAGAGAGAGATGAAGTTGTACCAGTCTAGAGTAGAAGCTTGGGTTGGCGAAGTGCTGAGAGTACCAGTCAAGATCAGAGGCGACGTGGCCGGTGAATAGCGAAATCAAGCCCAAGCCAAAAAGCATCAACCCGCAGACCACCGACCAGGAGATCTTCTTCCGGTGGAATGACGCCGTCGCCGTCGATCTCCAGTAGGGATGCTTATTATGGGAGATATTGCCGTTGCTATAATAGCCATTGTGGCTCTGTAAGAGAGCCAGCTTGTTGGCCGATATCAAGCTAAACCTCCAGGCCTTAGCCACTGCCATCAAGACACCCTAGATTCCACCCCCTCCTCGATTCCATTACACAATAACTCCAAAAGCCATTACCGAATCTCAGACGGAGTTCGGTGATCAAAGTGAGTTAATGACGAAGGAAAGAAAGCCCTAATTAAAGCGCGCTCGCGCTGCGTGTTTATGTGAATGAATCACTGTTGTAAATTGTGAGGTTTGTAATGGAATGTGGGGAAACTGTGAGTGGTTTTAGAGAGAGAGAGAGAGAGAGAGGAGAGAGAGCGAGAGCGAGGAAGGAAGGAAGAGAACGAAGCACTTTTTGCTTTGCTTTTCTTTTCTTTTCTTTTTTTTCTTTTTATAACACTTTTTTGCTTTTCTTAATTTGCCGTAAAATCGCGGAATACTATTTTTAAAAAAATAATAAAAATAAAAATTAATTATAAGGAAATTGTTAAACCATTAATTAAGTAAAATCTGAAAATACCAAAAAATAAATAACAACAACAAAGCTTTCACACAACTTTCAAACCACCCGGCCCCTACGTTACCACCACTGTACAGTAACTAATAATTAAATTAAATTTATATTATTAATGTGAAACTTTCTCGACTAGTGGAACCTAGATCGACCACCACAGAGGCTGAGTTTATATATGGTTATGTTGTTTGGGTTCGACGAAACCCTCTCTTATTTCTTTTTAATGGTTGGTAAGGATGAAAGCCTGATTTAACGAACTCTGTCAAATTAAACAGAGGCATGTGTGGTACACGTGTCACTTTTTCTTCATTTTTTTTAAAAGTAGTTATTTTTTTCTTTTTTGGAAATAAAATTAATTTCATCTTAATATTTAAATATTAATTAAATATAAATATTTTTGAATTTATTTTTTTATATTTTTTCGTCTAATCATTATAATTTTTCTAAACTTTTATATAAAACACCAAAAATAATTCAAGATTTTCAAATTAAACAAAAAATTATATTATAACAATATTTTAACTTTATAATATTTTTATTCAATTTATCTCTTTCCTTTTTCAAAATTTAATAAAAATATTAATTTAAATTATTTCATTACCATTCACAAACCATCTCAATATTATTTACATATTTCTCACCTCATTGGCTATCTAAACAAGTCCTTAATCTGTTGGGAATTAAGAGAAGTGGATCTCTCTATCAACCAGTCGTAGAATAGTAAAGCATAGTGTATCTAACCTCGTAGCAATGTTTAACCGAAAATATTATTTGTATTTATAATTTTTATTTAGGTAATAATATGTACTGATAATTGATATATTAAAAATTATAAAATTTAAAATTAAGAATTTGAATTTAAAAAAAAACTGATAATATATATATTGTATATAAAATTGTAAGTCAATGTTTCACTATTTTGTCACAGTCGGCCACCTAGACTGTATTAAAACCATCCACTCTCTTATTAGAAATAGGAAAATGATAGGGATCCCCAGCGGGATCCCACTAACTTGTCCCGTTCTTCCTTTTTTTATTTTTTTGAATTTTTTTTTAACAAAAAGATTAAAAAATTATATTTAATTATATTGTAAATTTTATTCATTTTTTTAAAATATTTAAAAGTATTAAAAAATAATATGAAAAAAAAATTTAAAAGTGTTTTTTTTTTACTTTTTTCATATTATTTTTTTAATACTTTTAAATATTTTGAAAAAATGAATAAAATTTATAATATAATTAAATATATTTTTCTTAATCTTTCTGTAAAAAACAAATTCAAAAAAAAAAAAAAAGAGGTTAACGGGACAAGTTAGCGGATCCCTTAGCGGAATCCCTAGCATTGCCCTTAGAAATACCGTAAGAACTACAAAAAAAGTACAAGCTCGTGCGATTTGACGTTATATGTTACATTTATTTTATAAGAAAAAAAATTAAAATCGAACATATTAAATCAAAATACTTCAGTATATAAGAAATATTTTGTAGTTTTTTTATAACATTTCTCTTATTATTATTATTATGATTATTGAAAGGAACTGTCTATTAATTTAACACCAAAATATGAACACGCGAAATTCGGATAAAAATGAGTTATTTTATTTTCAAGTACGTGAAGATTATATCATTCACATCACTTAAATAATAAGATTAGATTTATAAGATTTACATTTTAAAATTTATTTGTTAAATTAAATTATGTCTTGTAAATATTTTGTGTAATGTGTTCTACACCAGTTTGATAATATAATTTTTTGACCAAAAAAAAAAAAAATCCCTTATATGCTGAAAAAAGTACACCATTCTCTTGAATTTTTATTCAAAACATTAACGAAGGAACTGTGAGCTCAACAAATTTCCAATTGGGCTTTGCTACATGCAGTCGGGAAACGCAGTCGGTGTGCAGTCGGCTGTACGGAATGAATAAAAAAAAATTATAAAAAAATTATTTTATATTCAAGGGGACCTGCATGAATTATAAAAAGCTATAAAAATAATTTTTTTTTTCATATAGGTCCTGTATTAATTTTTTTTTTACAGCCGACTGCACGCCGACTGCATTTCCCGACTGCACAAATCATTTCTGTTTCCAATTTGATTTTACCGTGACCATCACACCGCATCACTTGCAGGTAATTTGGTTTTTAGAATTTACTAAAGAATATTTTTTAATTTTTTATAAATTAGTAACTTATGAGAAAAATAGAAAACATACAAAATTTATATTGAGTATTACATAAAGAGGGTAGTGGCTCAATTATCTTAGGATTACTCTCCAATAATTTGACATATACTAGGTCCCGAGTTAATATTCGAATTTGAATTTTCTTTAGACTATTAATATTAACAGTTTAAGAAATTATTAAGGCCTCGTTTGATTATGCAATTTAGATGAGATGAGATGAGATGAGATGAGATATTTTGTTAAAAGTTGAATAAAATATTATTATAATATAATTTTTTAATATTATTTTTGTTTTAAGATTTGAAGATATTAAATTGTTTATTATATTTTGTGTGGGAGTTTGAAAAAATTGTAATGATGAAATAGTTTGATTTTGTGTAACTAAACCAAACCTAAATTTAATTGTGAGATTGAGTTTAAAGCCTCGTTTAATTGCAAGATTCAGCTGAAATCAATTTAGTTCAGTCTAATTTTAAACTGAGACTAACATCTAAATACTCAATTCTCTAATTACTAAATTCATTTCAACTTAAAATTTCCTTATACGTGGGATTCACAATATTTTTCAACTCAACATATCTTTGTACACTTGAAATCTACAACTTTTATCTATTTTTCATAAATAATACTAAACTCATTTGAATATCTAAATATATTTAAATACATTTTAAATATATCACACATAATTCATTCTATCTACTAAACTCACTATTATTTCAATCATTTTTAACTCAAGTCAGTTTAGCTTAACATCTATAAGTAGCCTAAGTCGAGTTAAAACATCGTCTGTAACTTCCTGTCATCGAAACTCCTCAAGTCCAATTCATTAAATTAAAAAATAAAAATAAAAAAGTTATAGACATTATCCTAGATTGCATGCAAAATCTCTATGGCAGTCTATGCTGTCTTCATTTTGGAAAATTGAGTTTAATGTCTTTTCCTCGTGCGTGAAACAATGGAACCCACGAATGGCGACGGCACTAGAAGCACCGGTCAATGGTCATCATGCATTACTTTATCGCCAAGGGCCTGAAAAGGAGTCGGGGTTCTTTTTGTTCGTACATGTACAACCAAGATACCTACGAACTATTGTTTTCACAACCGTCGAAGGAACTCTTAGCTACTCAAGTGGTCCTAAGTTGTTGCCTTCTCTTTTGTTGGTTGGTGACCCAAACTTCTCCACAATCTATTATATTCAGACCAATATGTATAAGTTTTGTATTCTTTTGAGTATGGTTTGTGGGGGTGTGCCACTGTATGGGACATGTCCTTGTTCGGATTACCCTTTAAACAATTCACTTGTCACTACAAGAAAAATGAGTTTTGTGACAGATTATTTACGATGATAATAACTATCTATGATGAAAATAAATTTATTTTGATAAGAAATAATCATTTTCGTAAAAAATAACTGACCACAATTAAATAGTTTTCTTGTGATTGTCATGATATGGAGAAAGAAAAGGCAGACCATTATGAAGATCTCAATTCACAGAGAAACATATCAAATGGGTCTTAAAATATTTATTGAATATTTAATGTTGTCTAAAATATTTAAATGGACAATAAGAAATGTTGCAGAAAATTCTAATGCATTTATCTCAATGAATTTATCTCTCCCACTTAGTTTGAGAAGCATGAACATATAAATTTGAGTAGATCTCAATCATAACCATTACCAACCAAAATAGGTAAATCATGGTCCATGGATGCTTTAGCTGTCACTCACATAAGGGTTAGGAGATTCGAACCTTGGCTAAAAACGTGCAAAGCATATATATCTAAGATGATGCTACCGGAAACAGTAAAAACTGGTAAAGGTTTTCTTCCTAATGGCAGAGTTTTCAACACAATTGTTACAAGAAATGACAACTGCCCCACTTTTTGTTGGATATGAGAATGTGATCGAGTGCCATTTTGTGAAATCTTCGGCAATTATTTGGATGTAAACATTATAAAGATATAGTTTCTTCAACTCCTTGTCCGATTTATCCACGAAAAAAAAAAAAAGAAGGTCATTGTCCGAACTTGAGAACTTTGAGTAAAAGATAAACCAAGAAAACAAAATTTTGTCCCAACTTGAAATTTTAAGTAAAAAATAAATATATAAAGCAGACCCTACAATATTTATTACTCTCTTAATATTGTCTAAAATATTAATATATACAAGAATTTTATGTACTGCAATGCCTACTTTTTTTTCTGTCTCTTCCACTTTCGACCCTTAAATTTAAGAAAGAATTTTAGAAAATCTTTTGACTCAAACATGTATAGTTATCTAAAATTTGTATACTTAATTAACACAAGACTTGACCTAAAATTTTGAAGTTTCTATTAGTTCATTTGATCTTCTAGTTTTTTCTAATTTTTTTTATAACAACCAATAAAAAAAAAAAATCTAGATCTTGTCAAAACTCTTTTTATATTTTTTATTTTTTATTTTTATAGGCACCGGGTGTTCAGAAATAGCATTTTGACTAATTTTAGAGATGTACAAGCTCTCGGCAAGTAGTTTCTTGCAAGTGTATCTTGAGTAATTCAAAGAAAAATTCTTTCAATCTAATAGTCCATAGAGATTATTTATATCCAAAAATAAATTTAAACCACCTTAGATTTTATGGGAGCATACCCTTAAAACTTTTACCACTTGACCTAACACCTAAAAGTTAAGAGCATGTCAAAATTCTTATATTTCATACATGAAAGAAATATTTTAATATTTAATAAACATTTAATATTTCATTGAAAAATCAATACGAAAAGTAAGGAAGACCACATTAATTCTGATCCAAGTTCCCATCACAACTTTAAATGTGGGGAGTGTCTATTTGCATTATCTTTTTGAAAATGACTCCTTTTCTTTCTTAAAAAGACGCAAAACATGCCTTCGATGACATGTTTATTTACTTATTAAGGGAACAAAACATGGACCCATCACTGTGGATAAGGATGCTCGTCTATTAATTGAGAAACCATTTCTTTAAATCTATCAATTTACGTACTTAAGATGAAAAATACATTTTTGCTTATAATAATGGGCGTCTTCGCTCACCGAAAGCCTAGTCAGACACTGACAGACACATGGGAAGCTTAGAGACAAGGAAAATCCTTATATATCTTCTGGATTTTTCTTTTCATTTTGATTACTAATATATTTATATTTTTTTAAATTTTTTACTTAATAATAATAATAAATAATTTTTAATATATTGATATATATATATATTTTTAAAAATATTTAAATATGCTAAAAAAATTAAAAAATAATTAAAAAAATAAAAATTTTGTGCTAGATGACATGCACAGCAGTTGCTTAGCATGAGTCTAGAGACAAATCTAAGAGACAAAATTAATAGACACATTAGGAGTGTCAAATCGTGTTAATGAGTCGTGTTCGTGTCGTGTCAAAGTATGTATATTATACTATATAGGCAAACATTAACCCGATCTGTTAAGCTTATCGTGTCAAAATCTCAAACCCTAACACGACCTACTAACATAACATGTCATGTTATGTCAACCTATTTTGACCTATTAATGAATATTACTAAATAAGTTGACATGACACAATACGACCTGTTTCAAATTGTTTATATAAATGAGTTGAATAGACATAAAATTAACCTGTTTGACTTAATTAAATTTAACATAATTTTTCTGTAAATGTTAAAATCACAATATCTATAAAAATTATAAAACTAACTACAAGTCTAAAATTACAATCTAAACAATAAAAATATCGAAATAAAAATTCTAATAATTTTACTTTTGAGTAGAAGGGTATAATTGTAATTTTAATTTTCTTAACGTGTTATAACGGGTTACAACGGGTCAAAACAGGTTGACTCGTTATTAATCCGTTAAGCAATCGTGTCTTAACTGGTCAACCCGTTTTGATCCGAACTCATTAAGACTAAACTCTAACCCACTATTATCATGTCGTGTTCGTGTTGGGTTAACGAGTCGTGTAACAAATTGCCACCCCTAAGACACATGCTCATCTATTAGCTTTAGACCTCATTTTTTTTTACAACTCTTCTTAATTTATCTCATCTCATTTAATTATTACAACTTTTTTAAAAGAAACACGCATGCATTTTATTTCATCTTATCTAATGTACAACTCTTCTCACTTTTATTTAGGCTCGTTTGGTTTTACAAACAATTTCATCATATCTTATCTTAATATCTAAACATCATTCAATCATAAATATTTTTCAATTTTAAATTTTTAAATTTTTATCTAATCATTATAACTTTCTCAAACTTTTAAACAAAACATAAAAAATAATTCAACTTTTTTAAATTATAAAACAAAAATAATATTAAAAAGTTATATTATAACAAAATTGAGAAATGATGTCCACAATCGTGGAGTACGCAAATATTACATAATCTATTTATAAAAAGTGAATAAATACTAGATCCACATAAAAAAAAAGTTAATTTTTTAATATTAAATCTTACTATTTTTCAAACTGATTGAGCGGCACTTGCACATTCCATAACTGTATGTAGTATTACTCAATTAAAATTATTTTACTACTATTTATAAACTATCTCATTATTATTTATATACTTTTTATTTTATCTATATAATCAAACGAGTACTTACGAATAAAAATAAAAATAATTGACTAGAAAGGAAAAAAAAAACCTGAACCCCCAACTCCCAAGTATGCTTATGATGTGAGGATGTGTAAAATGAGGTCATTTACACCCACTAAATATTGAGCAGACATGTCGCCTTCTCATGACATATACAATGGAAATAATTCCACAACTAAAAACTCCTCTAGATCAAGAGAAATGATTTGTAAAATTTCAGACTGAGGTTGTAAGGCTCATACAATCCCTTTTAAAAATTAGATAAATTTAAAAATTACATGGAAAAAATATATATTTTTAATGGTAGATTTCACTATTTTAAAAGAAAATATGTGAGACATGCACATCATATATATATACATATATATATATATATATATATATATTACACACACACACACACACACACACATATATATATATATATATACTAGGGGAGGCTGAACGTGCTGTGCACGTTTGCTTAGTTGTTCGTTTTTGTTGCCTCATACAAAAATTTGTTCAGACAATATTTAAACAAAAAAATAGAAATATAAACAAGATTTTGTTTTTCTGCTGCATGTTCATTGTAGTTCTGGACCAAATTGGACAGGGCCAATAGAGAGAACATTAAAATTTTTGTGTTGTTGCTGATTGAATATTTCTGAATCTGTAGTAAGTTGGAGCATCCACTGTTTTTCTGAAACTTGTACTGCAAGATTCTCAATAAATGGCAGGTGCTCCTATATGTTTTATATTTAATGAAATTAGAGAATAAATAAATTTCTATATAATTAATTGATAAAAAAAATAAAAATAAAAAAATGATTAGTATTTTATCATGATAAAAAAGTAATTTTTTTTTTTTATGTTAGCTATAGAAACTACATAAACAAAAAAATTTACCTCTCCATTGTGATTCATGAAATCAACTGCAGAATAACCTAATGCTTCCTCAGCAATTTCGCCAAACATCACTGCAGGTAATTTTCCTGTCCCATCATCAAGTTCAACATATGCTCGACACCTAGAAATAATTAGAGTATGATTTTTTGTTAAAATTGATAAAAAGAAGTATATTTAAAATTTCTAGAGTGAATTATTAGATGATAAAATTTAAAAATATATACTGTGGTTGAGCAACAGTTTGGTATTTGCAGTGGTAACAGAGGAAACTTTCATTGTGGTCATGTCCAGTTCCTTTATTACAATTGATGCAAGACATATAAAAAAATATTTGGCGAAAGTTGATGATGTTTATTTTTGCTTTAATCCAGAATTTTGCTTTCTGTAACATATAATAAACAATATGTTAGATAGAATATATGAGTAACAATTTGAAATTGGTAGTAAAGAAGAGTATTTTACCTCCATCGGTTGTAAACTTTTCATCAATGCATCAACATCAGAATTTTTTGTTATTTCACGCAGACCAATTGATGATAATGATGCAGGCGGAGATGTCAATGATTTTGCAATAATTTTATCTAGGATTGCATCATTAATTGTTGCCCTTAAAAAAGATGAAAAAAGAAATAATTTAAATATTGAATATATGCACATGAAGAATTTTGAAAATAAATAAATTGATATGGAAGGAAACTAAAAGTTAGAAAGTAATAAAAAAAAATTATGAAAAATTGTTTAAAGATTAATTACCATTTTTGTAGTTGTTCTGCGTCAGGAAGATCAGGATTAATTGTGAAGACACTTGTTGGTCGTGATGATAAGGACAAACCTACATTATAAATGTTGAGTATTATTATTTAAAAAATATATTATTTATAAAAATATTTAACAATAAAAATTATTGAAGATACCATTATATGACCGAACTTTCAGTTTTGTTACAAGGATGATTGGTTTTTTTTCAATTATTTCAGAAATTTTTTGGCATTCATCTTTCACAAAGCGTCCCCACATAGTTAAGCTGACTGGATTTAAACTATAACATATCAAAGAAAACAATTAATAAAAATTTTATAAATGTTAAATTCAAAAATAATTTTGAAAATAAAAATTAATAGATTTTCTTACCTCTGATCTATGACGTAAATTTCTTGAATGGTAATTGGTCCATTTGTTAATGTTATCTCTTTGGATGGCCTGATTTGAATTGCAACTGCCAGTAGATCTGATTAAAAATATACAAACTGTTAATTAATTGGCAATAAAAAATTTAAAACAAATAAGAATTTACCTATTTCTGCAATTGAGTCTTTGTAGGGATCTAATTGATCAATAGAGATGAAATTGAATTTTGGTAGCTTTAAATGTGTTTCATCGTTTGGTACTTCTTCAATGATTGTCTTGGAATTTAAAATCCATTGAAATTCATATGATTCTGTTCTGAATTTAGGATCCAGTGGTTTGACAAATGCATTTGTGATATAATATGACCGAAAGATATGCAGAGAATTTTTTCTTGAATCGATATCTGTTCCAAACATGGTTGCTTGAACCCGATTTCCCTGCATTATATGAAAAAATTTAAGTAAGAATTTTTTATAATAATTTTTTTTAAATGATTTTGAAATGATTGGTTTAAAAAAAAATAAAAATAAATTTGAAAATAAAATAGAATTAAATATGAGGAAAATGTAAATAATAGAAAATATAAATATTTTAATATTTAGTTAAATTTGTGTAATAAAAGAGAAATTGTAAAAATAGATATTATACCTCTTGATCGATTAATGTCAAATTTTGGTATTTGACTGGTGAGTGTTGTCCAGTTCTTTTGGGCGATTTTTCTGCGACAATCATTTTGATTTTCCAGTTTTTTACGGCTGGAGAAATATCTTTGATTGATGTGAAAATTAGCCGCATCTTGAAAAGCTGCAAATTACAACAACAACGAAAAATGTGTAAGTGTTGTAATAAAAAAGTAACATATAAAAAATAAAATTACTAAAAATGCAATATAAAAACAACAAATTAATGAAATAAATATAAAAAAATGAATTTATAATTTACTTTTAGAGATAAAAATATATTATAAAATTAATATTTAATTACCTGTATAATTTCAATCGGAAGCTGCAATTGATAATAATTCTGTATATACAATATTTTTTGTAGAATTATTCTCTGGTTCTTCCATTGAGATTGGTCGTATTAAAATTTTGACTGCAGAAATAGTCTTCGCTCTTGATAAAGCAACATATAACTGTCCATGTGAAAAAACTGGCTGAGGTAAATATATTCCAACAAAATCTAACGTTTGCCCTTGCGATTTATTTATACTCATTGCAAAGCTTAATCTGATAGGAAATTGAGTTCTTCTGAATGGAAAACCACTATTTTCATCAGATTTGGACAAAAAAGGGATCCTTGGAATAAAAACTTTTTTGCCAGTTTGATGGCCAATTGCAATTTCTGCATGAATGATGTTATGATCAAAATTACGACAAATCAGCCGTGTTCCATTGCATAATCCTTCAGAAGGATTAATATTTCGAAGCAACATGATAGGACAATTCTGTTTGAGTAATAGTTGATGTGGAGGGAATCCATTTGGAGTCAATGTATTTAAGAAATCTTCCATGATTGTTTGTTCAGATGCATCAATTGTTTCATCAAAACTGTAATACTGTTTGATATCTCCTGGAAATCTCTGTATCAACAAATTGTTTATCTCATCTACATAACTGTTCTTCGGCGTCAATATGGCACGGTTCATCATGCTTGAAATATTTGCCGAATATTCTGAAATATCATTAAAAACAGCATCTAATAATTCATCCAAAGAAGCAGTATCATTCTGATATGGAATTAACATGGCTGTAGGAATTTTGACATGTTTATCGATTGTAATTGGTGGCATTCCATTGCCTAATTCCAATATATAGTTTGAAAAATCTGGATTCAATCTTGCGCGCATATTTTCAGTCAGACGAATTTTTATTAATGTGGGCCATAGATAAGAAGAAACCAAGCTAGCGTCAATTTGTTGCTGTCTTGTTCCTTTTGGAACAACAGGTAAAATTTGGCGAAAATCTCCTCCAAATATAACAACTTTTCCACCAAAAGATAGTTCTGAATCATTGACATCTTTCAACATTCTGTCTAATGCTTCTATTGCTTCTTTTCTTGACATAGGAGCTTCATCCCATATAATCAATTTTGTTATTTATAGCAGTTTTGCGAGTCCACTTTGTTTGCTAACACTGCACATGGAATTTTTGTTATTGTCTAGGGGTATTTTAAATCGTGAATGTGTTGTTCGACCTCCAAGTAGAATTGATGCAGCTACACCAGATGAAGCAGTTGCAAGAGCAATTAAATGTCTTGACCTTATTGTTGCAAGAAGTGCCTTGTATAAAAATGTCTTTCCAGTTCCGCCAGACCCATCTATAAAAAATGCAACACTTTGATTTGAGAAAATCTTTTCTAGAACCAAATTGTAAACAATTTGTTGCTCTCGATTAAGTAGTGTTGATGCAGTGATATCCTCTTCTGGAATAAAAACAGCTAGTTCATCATCAATCTCTCTAGACAAAAATTCATCTCCATCAAAATGAATGTTTCGATCAAGAAGTTGGAATGAATTAATGTCTCTACCCATTGATTCAAGTGTCATGGAGATGGAGCGTAAAACTTGCATTCTCACATTTGATTGAGAATCTTCAGTTAATTGAAAATCAGATGACATGTCTTGTTCAAAATGTTCCCAAAGATATCTTGGATTGTTGGATTATAGTAGACCAAGATAGTTGCAAATAGCTGACGCAAATTAGAAGGCATTTGATATAGAGATGCTTCTTGTAAAGATTCTTCTACACTGTCATCTCTTTCTAATAAACCATGCATTGTAGCAGCTTCACGAAATGTAGTGGCCAAAACACCATTGACTGTTTTGAGGTCATCAAATGATAAAGGACCTCTTATATGATTTAATAGAATTCGCAAATAATATCTTTCACCTTCAGAAGGATTTGCTGTTACAATTCGGCCTATAACAATCTGTTTCTTTCGAACTGTCCATATTTTGTATTGTTGATTCCAAACATAAAATTCTGGAAATTCTTTATACAACAACTTTCTGGCGTTTTCATCAACTCGATTTGTTGAAAAGAATTCTGTTAACATTGATTTTGCAGAAAGATCAGAACTGATCACATTGTTCAAGTTTTCATGTGCTCGAAATGTTACTTGGTGTTGATTTTCAAGATGTAAATGCAAGCTGTAAACTGCTGGATGTACTTCATTGATAATAAATCCGTATATTCTCCACATTGCTTCTGGCGGAGCAATCCATCGAGCTGATTAGAATTGTTGAATTTCATCAATTTGTTGATTTGGTTGTTCAGAAACCAAATTAAAGGCAACACGGTCATGACCTTTGTAAATATATTTGTAAAAATATTTAACTGCCTTTATTGTAGAACAAATTTTTACATTAATATGACAGTCAAACATCGCAAGCAAATAAGGATTGTATGGAACAACCCAACGATTATTTAAATCATGACCTCTAATTTTCACAGTGCTTCCATCATCAGATCGTTTATATATTGGAAAACAATCATTCCCAATGGTTGTGTTTGGCACGAAATGTCTTGGATAATTATTCTTGCAATGACCATTCTTTTTCATGCACACGTTTGTTGGATTCAAGGCTCCACACGGTCCATGCATCATATGTTTTATAACAGCTGTATATAGATGCAAATTCTTGTCTTTGTCAGGTAATTCTACAGAAATAATCTGATCAAAAGATTCTGGTGCATATAATTTCCAATCTCGATGTAAGATGATCAAAAAATGTGCATGTGGAAGTCCTCTTTTTTGATGTTCAATGACATAAACATACGCTGAAACTTTTCCAAATATCTCTCGTTTGAATAGTTGATTCTTCAATTCTTTTAATTTTGCTCTGAAGATTCGAGCTATTAAATCAGGACGATTTTGAGTCTCTTCATGTGGTTTCAACTCTGCTGAGATTTCTTTCCAATTTGGATTGCATGTAATTGTTAGAAAGATATCTGGTTTTCCATACCGCTGAACTAAAGTCATTGCTTCCATGTATCTTTTTTGCATATCTCTTGGACCTCCAATAAAAGATGATGGTAGAATCAAGCGTTTTCCAATTCTAGAAGCATTTGTTTCTCCAACACTGATACTGTCCACAATGCCTTGATACAATTCAGATCGAATATGTTGTTGATTACTGCGAAAATAATCTAATATTGATGTTTCAATTTTAATATACATATCGACAACAAATTTTTGAAACAATCGACCAGACAGTAGAAGAATTGAATTCACATCTTCTCTGATTTGTAATTTATAACAATAGTATTCACGACATGAAACAAATGGATCTTTTCTGTTTCTCCTCAACACTACAGAAAATCATAGTTAAAAATTTAGTAATTTATATATTTTAATATATAAATTGTAGATGAAATATATAAATCATTTGGAGTGGTGTATATAACCTTGCTCTTCTCGTCTAAGTAATTCTTCTGCAGATATTGATTGGTGTGGATCAATTGATTGTGCAGCATGAGTATGATTAGATATAGATGCTCCTCGTCTGTTGATTCTTTGTATACCTTGATGCCATCCAATATCGCCAAAAGGGAATAACAATGGATATTGAAGTGGATCATAACATCCAAAATAATATTGAACTATGTGACTTCCACCAACATGGTTATAAACAAAGATGTCACGAGGTGTTACTTGCTCTAGAGTGTCATCTTCAACCCAAATTGCTGCAACTTCTGATGATGTAGGAGCATTGTATACTCGTTGATCTAAACCAGGATTAGATCTGATGCGTATTTTTTGATATTCCAAACTTGGTAGATCCCCAAGAGAACGAAAAAATGTACAATATGGATTGACACGAAGAATATCCATAAGCTGTGCAATAATTGATGGATCCATTCTTGTTGAATCAACAATACAATTTTCGAATTCATGCTCAATATCATAGAAATATAACTGTAAATTTGAAGGCCGACCGTTTGAAGGAATTAAATCAGAAAGATAATGATAGATCTGACCTTGAACTCGAAATGTATAGATACCTCTGTTTCTCTGACTCAAATTTCTATCAAATTTAACTCCAAAAGATGTAAAAGCAAATTTATTATTGTATGTTCGAATGTATGTCCGAAATTGGATAGACTTAGGATCGTTTGAAACAAACAGTCTATACAGTTGTTTAGGAACAGCATTTGTTGTCAAAGAGATTGATCCATCAGCACAGCAGAAGTTGTTGGTTTCATGGAAAAAATTCTTTGCTTTACAATGTCTACAAGATGGCATATTTGGTAAAAAAGAAGCTTCAAATGGAACATTTTGCAGTATATGCCTATGTGTAAAAAAGCGACGACCTCTTGTACCTATTAAGTTGATTCAAAAATATAATAAAAGAAAATTGTTTAGAGTTGATAAAATAATAATTGTTAAATTATTATCTTAAGATTGAAAAAAAAGGAATTAAGATAAAATGTTTAAAAAAAATAAAATTTGTTTTTTTTTTAACTTACCTAAATATGTCGTCGTTGAAGTCCTTTGAAAAGCTGATTGTACTTGCAAAATAGAAGGATCCTATTTGGGCGAGAAGATCATTCTTTGATAAAAAGAATGTGACAAAATAAGAAACAGAATAGTGAAAAAAATATTAAACCTGTTGGATTGTTAAATGTTCAGATATTTGTGTTTGAATCTGTGCATTTGTTGAACTTTCATTGAATGAATCTAAATATGAATTTAGAATCATCGAAGAGTCTGACATAGAATTTGAAAATGTAGATTCATCTGAATCTGTCATGGAGAGATTGATGTCTGTAGAAACAGATGCTCCTTGCAAGGAAGAAATTCCATCACTGTTGTTGTTAATAACAGAAATACGACATCTTTTCAGTTGTGTCTGTTGGAAATTACAATTTTCGGCATTCCAGATCTGTGACTGATAATCATTGGATGTTCCATCAATAGATGTAATGACTTGATCTATGTTGGATGGCTCTAAATTATTGGCCCAATCAAACTACTCTTCGCAGCTTTTTTCTGAGCATATCTTTCTCTAGCTTTTTGACGAATTTCTGCTTTTTTTTCTTCAGGCAAACCTTTGTATAACATCTTTTTTCTTGAATCTTGTTGAAATGCTTCAATCACATTTTTTTAAATGTTATGTTATAGTAAGAATTTGTTTAATTTTATGAATTGAATAAATATTTTATAATTTGATTAAAAAAAGTAATGCTCATCTCAAATCAAGCAAAAAAATTGGAGGCTAAAAAAATTGCACATCAATAATGAAGGCAAGAGTAAACTCTATTATGATAGACAATTCTAAAATATTAGTATATGATACGAGAAGCAATAATTTAAAAGATTGTAACAGCTTGAGAAACAAAAATATTATAGAAGTAAAAAAATATATCATGATTTTTTTCAACATTATAAAAAATCACTTACAACTTTTTTTTCCCAATAATTGCTGCTGTTGACTTTTCTCCTTTGACTTAAAATATATTTCCTATTTTTCACACAAAAACATTATAAAATAAAATTTAGAATTCAATTTTATTAATTGAACTAAATATAACTTTCAAATGTATAACAACTTGTTATTAAAATTCATATTTTTATCTTTTTGGTACCAATTGAAATTCTAAAAGAATAATAACCTTTTTTACAATTAATATTTGATACTGTCTGAATAAATAATAATTTTTTAATTTTGAAAGGGCTTGTTTTTAAAAAAACATTGAAGAAATATTATACGACAAAAACATACAGAGAAACATACAGAGAAGATAATTATTTTTTTATAAGTTTTGATAAGTTGATAAGTATAGTAATTAGTACATTTTATATTTTTATTAATTAAT
The DNA here is from genome assembly GCF_018687715.1 of Carya illinoinensis. NCBI lineage: Eukaryota > Viridiplantae > Streptophyta > Magnoliopsida > Fagales > Juglandaceae > Carya > Carya illinoinensis. The sequence continues at coordinate 22,197,923 of NC_056763.1, forward strand.
TTTTTTTTTTACAAATAAAACTTTAGCTTACAAAAATTTATTAATGAGAATTAATTTTTAAGAATTAAATATCGAAAAGATAATTTAAGTTTTCTTAGATTAATATTTTCAATTTTTAGACCCGTCAAAAAATATAAAGATAACTTTTAGAATAGAATTTAGTTTTTTTGCCATCCCTTTACTTTTGAATACATTTTATTGTTAATAAATTTCATTGGTTTGAAGATTATTTTTATACCATATCACATTCTCAACTTTTTTTTTTTTTTTCAAAAAGTTAAATCCTTCATTTTACTCGTAACATATAAATTTTTTTGATATATACTAATTTAAACTAAAAGTACGAAAATATTTTTTTAAAAAAAAATAATTATTCAAAATGTTTTAAATTGTGAATAGTTTATCTGAAATTCACATTTTGCATTTTTGAAAATTTATTTTTCTCCAAAGTTTTTTTTCAAAATTTGTTTTTATTTGTCTAAAGTTTGTTATATGTTAAGCTTATCTTTTTTGCAAGTTAAACTTGTTTTTTAGATAGTGACATTTTAGATTTGAAAATTTATTTTTCTTGAAAATTTTTTTTCAAAAATTTTTTTTCTGTCTAAAATTTGTTGTAAGTTCAGGCTTTACTATTTGTATAAAAATGTGGTTGGGATAGTTGTTTTTTGTTTTTTTTTTAGACAAAATGATAAACTTACTTTATATTTATAGTTTGTATGAAAATTAATATCGATTTAAATTTTAATTTAGTTTTATGGATGCTTTGTCGTGTTTAAATATTATATATAAAAATATTATACTTTTATGATTATTTATAAATTATAAATAAAAGGTTTTATGTTTAACAACAAACACATTGAATCTTAGATCTGAATATTGCCTTATATGTATCCATTTAAAAAGAAATATATTTAGTTAAATATGTTCGGCCGATTCTTTTTTGGTTGCGGTATTATTATGGATTTTAGAAAGTAACGTTTGGAAAAATGTTAAAAAAAAAAATTAATTTTAAGTTGAGTTACGAACATCACAACAGCTTGGTGATATAACTCAATTTGTTTTTTATTGTCTATTGAGCGAGAAATTTTTTGAAGTTAGAAAATGAGCGAAAATATATTTCAATATAAATTTTTTTAATTTTTTAAATTTCAGGAATAAAAATTTTATTTAATAAGAATTTTACAGAAAAAATAAGAATTGTCTATTGAGCGAGAAATTTTTTGAAGTTACAAAATGAGCGAAAATATATTTAAATATAAATTTTTTTAATTTCATAAATTTGAGGAACAAACATATTATTTAATAAGAATTTTACGGAAAAAATAACAATTCTAACTAAAAATACTGAGAACATTCCTCATTTACAAGAAACATAAAAAAAAAATTAAAAAATCTATTATAAGGGTTATAGGAAATATTATACTGGGATCGAAATGAATTTTCATTTTACAATGTAAATTAAATAAATCCCAAATATTTACATATACCCGTTTAAATAGATTTAATTTTTATTTCTTGTATAGGAAGAAATGTTCTAAATATTTAAAGTTTAAGTGCTATTAGGTAAAACTCTTAAATTATAAATTAATGAAAACAATTTTAAAAATATACTTAAAAGATAAAATATAAATTTATTTACCTCAAAATATAAATTTTTTTAAATAAGAGATTAATAACTGATTTCTCAAAATATTTTTGGAACAAATTATATATGCACACCGACGCATTACAGGAACACTTAACGCATAGAATAGCTTCGCCCAAATAAATATAAGTGGTTCCTCTTTTTGGCATTCTTGCAGCAATAGAAATTTTATGAATTAGATAATTATTAATATTGCAAAAAGACTTATACGGCTTTAACATAATGACACTTCGTTTTGTAAATAAAATAACATGTTCAATTTAACACGGAAATGGGAAAAACATGAAAAACAGTTTCGAAAAGAAAATTTAAAAAGCAGAAAGAACGTAGATTGCTTTAGTTATTTGCAGAAAGATATAATACGTTAAATCATCAGTTGAAGTAAATAAACAGTAGTAAAAATGGTTCGTGTAATATGCGCAAATTTTTTGTACTTAATTTGAAGATTTAAAAAAAGGCAGCTCATGAATAATACTCAAACAGGTTAGTTTAAAACGTGTAAATTCATTGTGGTCCATTCAATTATTATTTTTAAAAACAAGGAACGTATATTTGCAGCCTTTCATTTTAGAATCAAATAGATATTATAAAAAAAAACGGAAATGTTAATAACCGGCCTTGGTTTAAAAATAATTTACAGTGTTTTACGTCTTCAAAGAAAAAGAAAGTAAAATCGGAAGAGATCAAAAGAAAGTAAAATCACATTAAACCATTCCGTGTACTTGTATGTTTCAGAACATTTTTTTTGGCACATTTGTTTTGACGTGGTACAAAATGAAGTACCTTGCGAAGATGTCAAAACGTAAAAGAATACAAAAATAAATTTTTTACAAATAGCAGAATAGCTAAAACAGTAAAAGAATTATATCTAATATGTATAGATATGATTAGACTATATAACTAAAAAAAAGAACCAAAGATACAAGAGTCACTACAATTAGTGAAGGTGGCGTTAATTAGACTATATACATCCACACTTCAGGTTATCAATAAAACCAAACAAAAAAGAACATTTATTATATTTACAGAATTCGGTAAAAACAAATAAAAATTATATACAATATTTATAAAAAGTATAATAGTGTATATGTTATGCATATGTTATAACCTTCACAAAACATTGTATATGTTATGCATGCAAAATATCATGCAATTTATAAGTTCGTATAAATGGCCAAAAACTGAACCATCACAAAATCCAACCAGCCAGCAGAATTAGCCAACTTCTTTAAGAACAGCTACTGAACTTACAATGTCAGAAAATAAAAGTAATAAAAGTATATAAACTCTAAACATTACAACCAATATAACAATAAATGAAGTTTATTATGAATTAACTTGAATCTATAATGCAATTCTACACTTTCAAACAAATCAACAAACATTTATAGACAGCCAAAATTATAACTATAAGACACAAACCTTCAAGAAATTGATCAACAAAACAACAAATCCAGATTCCCTGCAGCAAATATCAAGAAATTAGAAACGTTAAACGGACACCAGAAAGACCAAAAGGAAAGAAAGAAAAAAAAAAAAACTACCATCAGTGAATAGAAGATATATGCTTATTCAACAAAAAAAAAAAAAAAAAGTGCCCAAAATTTCAATCAGCAAAATTCCAACAATCATATAGCTAAATTTGAAATCACAAATTAACAAAGGCAAGTTAAAAACCGACCGTAAAAAACATCACTAAACAAGACAAAAAAGCCGTGGTCTCAGAGTGTAAAATCAGAAAACAACAAAACACAAAAAATCCCGTCGTCTCAGAAAGATAAAATGAAAATAACACAATGAAAAGACCGAAATATCCCGTGGTCTCAGAGGGTAAAATCAGAAAATAACAAAACAAAAAAAATCTCATCGTGTCAGAAAGATAAAATGAAAATAACACATTGAAAAAACCAAAAGATCCCGTGGTCTTAGAGGATAAAACCAAAAAACAACAAAAAACAAAAAATGCAGAAATTCTAAGAATGTGCCCTAGATGTGACAACAGAAAAAGTGCCAAAACTTTAAAACTAAAGTGGAAATTAAATATAACCTCAAATAAATCAAGAAAATTCATCCACAGAACATACAACCAACAGTTTAACAGAACATAAAAACATTTTAAATATACATGAACAGATAAATATAACTGCAAAAATATAAAGAAGATAACTTCTCAGATATAAACAACATAAAAACAAATGAAAAGAAGATATAACAATCATTAAAGAAATAATAGAACCTCACAAACAATTTAAGAAATAACCTTGAACGATAAAAAGGCGAACTTCTGAACTGAACAGAAAAATTAATTTTAAAACCAGAAGAACTTCGGCAGAGAGAGGAGAAACTATGGCAGTAAATGATAGAGATGAAAGTCATAAATGAAGTTATAAATATATAGAGCTTTATACGCGATAAAAAAGGCAAGTAATAAAAGATGAAATAAAGAAGAAATGACTTTTGGAGAGAGAGAACAGACAGTTTATTTTAAATTAATCAGAGTTTTCGATTACCAATACAGACAAATCCTTCAGAAGGAGGTAAATCTCAGAAAAAGTAAAAAAAAAAATCTCTGACATGCCTACAAATTAAAAAGCAAATACAGCTGCATCACTTTACGCCATATTGAAACTATAACAGTAAATTAACAAAGAAATATGACCAAACAGGTTGATTCCGTTCGCATCAGATTGAAGATTGAACAAACGGGCCAGAAACACACTAAAGTAACGAAATGAAACATGAACAGGATACTAACTGGAAAGATAAATGAAGAAGTTAAACTGAAACATAAGGACGACAGAAGAATAAAACAATTAATGAAAGGATAAAAAAAAAATTCTCTGACAAAACAATTAATGAAAGGATAAAAAAAAATCTCTGACGCAACAATTAAACCATAACCAAAGTTGTCATCCCATCAACATTGGACAGGCATACATATATAAGTAGAGATATACTCAGCTAAGCGAAATGACCATAAAGCCCCAACCAACAATGACAATAAAAACCCAAACACACGGATACACACAAGAACAACATAAAATGACAAAAAAGACAAATTGTATAAAACACAAGGTTTTAAAACAGAAAGGAAAGTTACTGTACATCAGCCTAGCTAATACATCCTCGCTTATATATAAGTAGAAGTAGAAGCCCATATATCCATACATATGTGAAAGTATAGACAGATATAAGTTAATTTTTACTAATATCAAATGCATCCTTCATCACAGCATAAAAAGCCCAAAAAATATGTAAATAAACTTGTATAAGTATATATAGACAGATATATGTTAATTTTTAATAATATCAAAAAAACTTCTAGCATAAAACCCAAAAATAAAACAAAAAAGCAAACTTTAATTTAATACACTAATTCAAAAACATAAGTATAGGCACATATATGTTAAGTTTAAACGAATATTAAAATTGCAGAAAAAACGAAAATATCAAATCCATCATTCACCACGAATAAAAAGCCGAAAAAATATGTAAACTCTAAAGCAACATCAAAATATAACAACAAAAAGAAAATGCATCATTGATCACCGGATCAAGACCCAGCAAAAATGCAAATGACATCATTGATGACGGCATTAAAATCCAACTATAATACAACTTTAAAAATAATACACATCATTGACCACGGCATGAACAAGAACAAACAGAAAACCACCACAAACAGAAACCGAAAGAGTAGCAAAAAGAATTTTAGCATAAAAACCCAAAATAAAAATAAATACAAACACAGAAACAAATAGTAGCAAAAAGAACTTTTCTTCCTCTTGTAAACAATAGCAAAACACAAATAATCAGAACCAAAAATGCACAGACAACAGTGAAATAAACAAAGCCAAAGTAACAAATACAAAATGTAAAAACTAACAGAAGATGAAACAAAGGACAGATACACGAAAGAGAGAACGGAAAATCCAAACAGAAACACAAAGAGCACAAAAAAATTTCTTTTCTTCGTTTTGGCATGCTTCGAAAAATCACAAACAATGACAGGAAAAACCACTTTAAAAAACCACCAACAAACCGCCGGACAAGATGCATCCGAAAACCCAGAAACCATTTAAAAAATTTCATTTTTTCGCTTCTATAACATTCGAAAAAACGACAAAGAAACCATCGGAAAAGATCCATCTGAAAAGCCAGAAACCACAACAACAAACATCAAAGAAATGACCGAAGAAGATGAAATAAACAAATGAAAATAAACAAACGGCTTGAAAGCAACACTGCAAAACGATTTTTTCCTTCCCAAAACCCATAAACAAACGTTCGCACAACAACCATCAAAAAACCCAGAAAATGCAACACCCAAAAACGATTTTTTTTCCCTCCTCGAACGTTCCCAAAAACCATAAACAAATGGTTGGACATCATCCATCAATAAACCCAGCCGGAGAAGATGAAACAGAAGTGAGAAAAATGAACAAACGGCTCGAAAGCAACACCGAAAAACAATTTTTTCCTTCCCAAAAACCATAAACAAACGTTCGGACAACAACCATGAAAAAACCCAGAAAATGCAACACCCAAAAACGATTTTTTTCCCTCCTCGAACGTCCCCAAAAACCATAAACAAACGGTCAGAGAACATCCATCAATAAACCCAGCCAGAGAAGACGAAACGGAAGTGAGAAACAAACAGACAATCGAAAAACCCATAGCAAATGAATCGAAAACAACACCAAAAGAAACACACCCATAACCAAACCCAAAAACCCAGAAAACCCAAAGCAACCGAACGAAAACCAACCCAGAAAACTCAGAGCAAAATGCAGACAGAAAAGATGAAACAGAGGTAAAAAACGATGAGACAACCGAAAAACCCAAACCAAATAAACCGAAAACAACACCAAAACAAACACACCCATAACCAAAGCCAAAAACCCACAAAACCCAAAAGAACCTAACGAAAACCAACCCAGAAAACCCAAAGCAACCGAACCCATATCAACAACAAAACACACACACCCAAAACCCATAAGACGAAAGAACAAACACCAAACAACAGCCGGAGAAGAAAAAACAGAGAACTAAAAAACCCAAATGAACTGAAGGGACAAAGGAGAGAGACGGACGGTCGAAATGATGCAAATCGGCATAGAAAACCCAAAAACCCAAATGAACCGAAGGGACGAACGGGAGAGACGAACAGACAACCAGAGAGACGAACAGGCGAAATGATCAGAATCAGTACAAAACTGACATTTACTCAGCCGTGCGAAATGACCATAAAGCCCCAACCTATAATGACAATAAAACCCCCAAACACACTGAAAACACGGGCACACACAAGAACAAGATAAAAGGACAAAAAAGACAAATCGTATAAAACACAAAATTAAAAAATGGAAAAGAAAGTTACTGTACTATACTGTAGCTAATATATCCTCGCTTATATATAAGTAGAGATATATATATAAATTGTGGATCAATTGATTGAAATTTCTTGAAATACTTGTCCACATATAATATTTATGTTTATTAGTATGGATCGTAAAACTCGTGAAAGTATTTTAAAAAATCTTGACAATTTGTATCATGTTAGTAAATAAATCAAGTTCGGAGCCATGAACTGTCTAATTTTATCCAAATACCTATTCAATAAAAGAGTATTGAGTTTCAAAATGAATATTAGAAGATCTTAATTCATGGCAATACAGCACGTGATTTCATATTTGTTTTTTGTATACAGAAGTCTTTTTATATGACACCCCTTGAGAGAAAAGGCCAAGCCCATTAACGACATGGGCCGACTCAAAGCCTCATGCTCTTCGTTTCCTGTTGGCAGTCACTACAATTCCTAGCAAATACAGGTAAAATCTAATTTCATTTGCCATACCATCAGATCATTCAGATGCACGTTGTTTCACTTCAAACATCCCGAATCGGCAAGAAAGGGAACCGATCTTAGTGAATTTTTTAATTGTTTATTAAACTGCTTCATTTTGGATTGGTTTGAACCGATTCCAGCTGAATTAAAACTGTATTTACTTTTAAATTGTCCAACAATTGAGATTTTTTTTTTTTTTTTATATGATAGAAGTAAATATATATTACATTTTTCATCAAAGAATCATAGAAAAATTGAAAAGATGAAACATATAGTTATTTATTTTCATTAGTTGAACAAAACAATTAGGAGATGAATGCGATTTTTTATATTAAATTTGTGGTTTTGTAAAAAATACTACATTTTTCATATGCTTATAATAACTTATATATATCAAAATTACATATATATATATCAAAATTAAATACATGAATTACATATATATCAAAATTATTTAAAATCATATAATATTTTCATTAAAACCAGTGAATAAATTTATATTTTATACATTATATATATATTGGTTTTGGTGATGGGCAATATATATACATATATATTATTACGGATCAAAAAGCTTGAATATACTATTACTTTAATTTTTTATTTTTAGGAAGATGACAGTACTTCAAGTTTATTTATAGCTCTTACTTGTAGTAGATGAAAATCGTAGTTACAAACTAAACACTTATGAGTTATAGATAAATCAATAAGATCTAAACTCAGGCATCAAAATATTAAAAATCATAAAACTATAGTACAAAATAATCTAAAATAAATCAAAAGAAACATGACAATCAAAGTCAAAGAAACACAAACAACCTGCAAAAACAAGATTCGCCCATGCAAGACGAATATAGAAAGTCTAGGGAATTGAACATTCCAAGAAGCCAAAAACATTATAAGAACTCTTAAACAAATTTCTTGTGAAAATATCACTCCATCCGGCCTCGTGAAGAATTTAGACTGGACATCATGACTCATCACAACAATCCTGCTGCCTTGAGGGCATTGTTGAACTCTTCGTCACTATCACATCTCAGCTAAGTTTGGAACATGGAATCAATTGAGTTTAAATTTAAACCTAACTCAATATTTAAATAAACAATTCTTAAATTACTAAATATCACTTAACAAGATATCTTTACATGTAGGACCACAATTTTTTTTAACTCAACACCTATTTACACATTAGATTCATATCATTTTTCAACTTTCCATAAAATCAATATAAACTCATCTTAACATTTAAACACATCTAAACTCATAATAGATGGACCTGCAAAACTCATTCCACCATCTAAGATTCTAAACTCATTATTATTCATAAAGAATTCAATTCATCTCATATCAGCTCAACATCTAAACGCAACTTTATTAACCTTGTTACTTGGGTGCCAAAATAATCTTCAATTTTGGACATGACGAGCATCTTATCCCTATCACCACACAACAAGTTAAAGACAATTCCCTTGCGGGCAAATCGCCTAGCCCTACCAATCCTATGCAAGTAAACCTCATAATCTGGCTGAGGAAGTTTCATGTAGTTTCACCGGAAGATTATAGTTGATAACCAGATTAACTTGTTATTGGTCAAAGGAGATCAGTTGGACTATGTATTTTGTCTCTGTCTCGGGACTGACAGCACCTTGAATGGTAGTTAAAATTCCCAACGTACCCCTATGAATTACGAAATTATCTACTAATTTTTTTGAACAAATTGGTTAGATCTCAATTATCAAGATTATATAACTAATCAAATATTTAAAATAAATAATCAAACTTACAAGACACAATGATTGGTTATGAAGAAAAACCATTTAAAGAACTCTTTAAAGGTAAAGCCCTATGGGACAGCCAAATTTAGGAAAGTCAATCTTATTATTTGAAGAACAATTACAAGCAATCATCAATTACAAAATCTTTACAATTCGACTCTCTTACTTGCCTAGATAAACGATCCGTTTGTCTTCTACCGTAGTAGCAGCCAGAACCTCTGGCGATTTTCAAATGTTGACTTCCTTTCTGGAATTCTAGAGGCTGAAATCTAACCAATGTTACTTCACACTCAAAACACGATCACACTCAATAAGAGGTGAAAAACTCCATAAAAATTCTCAAGTAAATTTTCTCTCATAAATGCTCAGAATATACTCTCTAAAATTCATGGCTCAAAATCATTGGTGAGATACAAAACCAAATTCCTTTAAATAGAAAGTCTGGAAAGAGTTTTAGTCATAGTAGGATTCTGCTGACGGTTAACAATAGTCGCGAAAATATGTTTTAACGGACTGCTAACATTTTACAATAACATTCTTCTATATTGACTAATCTATATTCAGCTTTCTTCTGGATATATACAAATTTACCAGGACTCGATTTTAACCTCAAAAACTTATCTAAATAATATCTAAGACTTCTAGATAAACTCAACATTGTTTAGAAATAAATAATTATTTTTACATTCATTCAACAATTTCAAATAATATGATAAGACAAGCTAGGGATGCTACCCGCACCATACGGTGCGGGGTACACCCCTCCCCCCTTCCCCCGCCCCCGCATGGGGCGGATGGGGAAAATCTCCCCCATCCCCTGCCCCCGGTGTGCGGGGGCAGGGTACCCCGTCCGGCATGACGAGGTACGGGGTGGGGGGGCAATCCATCTGCCCCCCACACCCCCCTTCTGGGCCTTGGGCCCAGAAACATTTTCTGGGCCGAAAATGGCCCAGAAGCAATTTTTGGGCCATTTTGGGCCCAGAAACCTTAGCAACGGGCCAAAATGGCCCACAAGTATGTATTGAAAGGCCCAAAAAAAGCTTGTAGGTCATTTTCATTTTTCAGCCCATAAAATTATAAGTAAAAAGGAAAAAAAAAAATTTAAAAACTAGAATAAAAATAAAAGTGTTATGAATGGTAATTGATTTTATGGCTAATAAAAGTTACTAGTCTAAGAGTCTAATACGTGATAAACTAATAATAATAACTAAACTATTACAAAATTGAAAGGCTAAACAATTACAAACATAAAAGTGTCCAATGGACATTGTATCAACATTACAAATTATTGAATACAAAATTTGAACAAATAATTAAAAATTGAATATTCTAAAGAGGCTTGTCAACTGTGACTTGTCTTTGAGTCAAGGGGTGTGACAGTTGGGGCGTCCCGGGCTTGCGCACATTTTTATGTTGTAGAGGTGCTAGACGTCTCATGTGTTATTACAAAAATTAATATTAAAATTAATAATGATGAAATGGAAATGAATATAAATAAATTAAAATAATAAAATAAAAAACAATTACCAGGTGGTCCAAATCCAGACTGATCACCACCCTCATCGGTCTCCTTAAAATCTAAAATATCTGGAACATGAATATCCTTTCCTATCGTCCAACTCTGTGTGCATATCAATGCCTCTACAGTTGTAGGAGACAATGAACTACAGAAAGGATCCAATATACGACCTCCGGTACTAAAGGTTGACTCTGAGGCAACGGTGCTAATAAGAATGGCCAAAATACAGCGGGCAATTTCAGAAATGATGGGATATTTCTTTGAGGCATTCTTCCATCATCCTAATATATCGAAATGATCATCATCATCTTGGACCATATCCGCTGACAAATAGTTGTCTAACTCAGAAACGACCCCTGTAGATTGATGGACTAGTGTGAAATTCTGTGCGAGGGTCTTAGTCCACGGCATTCTGCGCTTCCTTGTAGGAGGCTCGATCACGGTATCTGTAGAAGGCGTTGGGGTCGGTGTATGTGTCTTCGATGTAGTACCACCCTTAATTGCCATAAACTCGTCATACAATTTTTTCAGGGTATCTCAGGCCAATTCACCAATAATTTCAGTCCATACCTGATCGTGAACAAGTCTCAACCCATATAACAAGCTTGAAACTTTCAGACGGGGATCAAAAATAACAGCCACATATAAGAAAATATTCATTCTAGTCAAATCTTCCCAATACTTGTCATATTTTAGCATCATGGTTACTGTCATCCCCCTCATCCTTTCATTAGAACTCCTACGCATATTTCATAATTCTTCTTTTACCCTACATATTTGTTGACAAAACTTATGGGATGTAGGGTACAAAGAACCAGATATATTTAATGTGACATCATAAAATAATCCAAGAAAATCAACGAAAGTAGAAACTACCACCCAATTATCATCATTAGGCTGTCGTGATCCCCCGTGCTCATCAAAGTATTTGACATATTGGATGTCTTCATCACCCAATAATTGAAAGGCTACCTTATATTCTTGGGCCGCCTCCAACATCAAGAAAGTTGAATTTCATCTGGTAGGAACATCAGTACAAAGACCCTTCTTCGATGTTATGCCTGCAGCCTTTGCAGCAACTTTGAATTTCTTTAATCTAGAAGGAGAAGACATCACCCATTTCACAGCTATTCTAACTCGTGCAACCGAGTCATCAACATCTTTCAACCCCTCAGTCACAATTAAATTCAAAATATGTGCAGCACATCTAACATGCAAGTATTCACCACCCAAGAATGTCTTATTTGCATCTTTAAGATAATTCTTTAGATATCTCAATGCGACATCATTAGACGACGCATTATCAACTGATACAGACAAAACCTTTTCCAACCCCCACTCCTTTATTGTGGCCTCCAAGGCCTTCCCAATCGTCTCACCCTTATGATCAGTTATTTGACAAAATTTAATAATCTTCTTGTACAGAACCCAATCAGCATCAACAAAATGCACAGTCAATGATATGTAATTCATATTTTGGATTAAAGTCCAAGTATCGGTAGTGAGGCAAACTACCAAACCCGCCAATTGGCTCCTCAAAACATCTTTATCACTGAGGTATATCTTCTTAATATCCTTTGCCACGGTGTGACGAGAAAGAAGTACAAATCTCGATTCCAACTCTTGGACAAATTCTTGGAACCCTTTACCCTCCACAAACTGAAAAGGCAGCTCGTCCATGACAATCATACGAGCTAACTTCCTTCTACACTCATCGGTGTTATACTTCGTATACCCCTTCAATGTTGGCCCCCCCGCCCCACTACTCCCATCCGCCATTTTAAAATCTAGTCTAGATTGACCCTTCTCTACGAAAGATTTTAAAATTGGACTCTTCTTGCATTGTTCGTCTAGATGGACCTTTAGTTGGGATGTACCATGTTTCCTATAGTGACATCCATACATTTTTTCACAGTGATTACATTTAGCTTGTGGGTTGTTGGGGTCACTACCCTCTAGTTTGGTAAAGTGTTGCTAAACTATGGATACAGGTTTCTTGCCCTGTGTGGGCTTCGGAGCAGGGCAAGGTGTACTCGTTATAGGGGTAGGAGTAGGATTAGTTTCTGGGGTAGGGGTGTTGGCTGGGGAAGGCGAGCTATCACTGAAATCCGAAGACATTCCTGATTCTCCAACAAAAATAAAAAATAAAAATAAAATTCTAAGTGCAATCCAACACAATCAGGGCAAACTGCATACAAAACCAAATACATCAAAAAAATAATTGGGTTTCGGATTGGAACCCCAATCCCGGATTGGAACCCCGGATTGGGGTTCCAATCCGAAACCCGACAATCAAATTAGGCCCCTTATTGATTGAAACCCCTAATATTATTTTTCATGATTACACAAATGAATATTCACTCACTTACTTTATTATGATCTTGACAGACACCAAACGTCTCAATTCATGCATGTATTATTTTTAATTAATAACCTATACAAATTAGTGATTTTCTCTTGATTATGATCTTTAATTCTTACAACTCTTTTGTCATAAATAAATAACCTGTCAATTTTTTTTATTTTATTTTAACATAATGTTATGATTTAAATTCAAATACTTATTCTAATATTTTGTGAAATCAACATTTCCGACACTCACATACATAAATATAAAGATTTTTATTTTAACTCTTTACAGCATGAGAAGGACCCTCAAATATAATTTTAAACATATTAATGTGTCATGCATCAATAAATGAATATGATTTTCTTACATGATCAACGTTACCATCCCAATAGTTGTCGCCTAAATATGTACGATATTTTATAAATATATGTTGAAAGTGACAAATTTTGTTCTAACAAAATATCAACTGTATAATTATTTAACGTTAATATTTTATATATATTTAAAGAATTTTAAAGCTAGAGTAGGTTATAGAATTGATTAAAAATTCTAAAAAAAGTGCTCACCTTTGATGCAAGCTAAGTTAACACCCCGGAAAGAAGAAAGGAGATGCTTGAATAGGATGTACCTCGGAAAAGTTGTCCCTAAGAATTAAACACCTATAATTAATGTGTGTATATATATATACCGCTAGCTGTACGATTTTTTTTTTTTTTTTTTTTTTTTTTTTTTTTTTTTATGGTTTCCTTCCAAAAGAAAATTGTACTTGCCTTCAATAATAAAAGGATAATTTATTATTATCTTGAGGCATACAGCTAGCATACCTTAATAAAAAAAATATATATCATGAATGATATATTTTATTATTTTTAATTACACTTAATTAATGATGTAGTACGTATATACATTTTAAATGATTTGATGTGCAAATCACTTAATAGTAATGACTTAGGACAGATTTAAAAGACACATCTCAACTTAAAATTCTCATTTTAATTTAAAATTTTTATTTTATCATTATAATTTTTTTAAATTTTCACATAAAATATAATAAATAATTTAACTTTTTACAAATTTCAAAACAATAATAATACTAAAAAATAATATTTTAAACTTTTATCTCATGAACTCAAAATTCTTATCTTATTTACCAAACCTACCCTTAAACTATTCCACGTAAAACATATGATGAGTAGTTAATAACCTATTGAATCAATTAGTGCAATGGATTAGTTGATCAAACAGTCTAGATCTACTAATTCTTTCCAACAAAATTGCCAACTTTGGACTGTTTAAAAGAAAGCTAATTGCCAATAGTATTTCAAAAAAATAAAAATAAAAAATAAAAAGAGCTCAAAACAACTCACAATAGAGATTATATTTCATATTCAGCATATATCACAACAAACCTTCAACTGACTTTGACAACTGATATGAATCTATAACCCTATCCAGTTTAAATATATTAATCCCGTTAAATGCAATGGAAATATTGAATTTAATTGTTACATTTCTTATTATTCTCAATTTTTTAATAGTTTACAAACTAGTTTCTAAACCCCATAAAAAAATTAGGGTTTCGGATTGGAACTCTAATTTAATTTAGGGTTTCAATAAAATTTACAAAAAAAAAAAAAAAACAATCCAATGAATCCAAAAAAATACCAATCCGAAACAATCACACAATCACATGAATCCACAGCACACAATTCACAAATCCCATTCTCCATCTCCGATTCAACCCCATCCTATCTCCAATCTCCGATCAAAACTCAAAAAAAATAAAAATAAAAATAAAAAATCAACGGAGAAAATCAAAAGAGGAGGAGAAAATTTACCGTGCGGCGTGCATTCGGCGTCGTGCGTCGTGCGAGAGAGAGGGAGGATGGAACACGTGCGGCAGACGGACTGGTTGCAGGTGGGAGGAGGGAACACCGAACACGGGGGCATTGCAAACGGGGAAGGCCGAAGGGGGACTCGGGACTCGGGACTCGGGAGGGGAGGGGATGGGAATCAGGGGATCGGGGGGGGGGGGGGGGGGATGGGTTAGGGTTAACCCATTAATGAAACGGCGCCGTTTTGTGGTGGACAAAACGGTGCCATTTCAGTTAGTGGGTTAATAATAAAACCCCTGAAATGAAATGACGCCGTTTTGTCTACCACAAAACTGCGCCGTTTCATTTAAGTATCCAGCTATATAATATATAATATATTATATATTATATATTATATATATAGATATAACCGGTGTGGGGTGGAGGAAAAACGGATCGGGGGGAGTCCGTTTCCGTCCCTTGCCTCCGCTTGGGGTGGCCATACGGGCCGGGGGGCCCCGCTCTGCCCTATGCCGGGGCGGGGCGAACGGGGCGGGTCAGCGGGTTTCAGGGCCCCGCTGCCCACCCATAAGACAAGCCTTATTATCCAGTCATGTAATCCTAGCCAATTTTTACCTTTACAGTAATAACTCTATAACCAAGGTCAACAAGTGCCTATGCAAGACTATTTCTCATGCGTACAAGTATTATTGTCCGCCCCAAGTTTTCTCCCAACTCGAATATTCATTCTATCTTTAATCACTAGATTCTTGGCACGTTCATCAGGACAATGTACTTTGTACTATTTCCCAGCCTCTAAATATAACTCTTCTTTCTTGACAAAAAGTTGTTGATTGTAATATTTGACTATCCTTGATACAAAATTTTTCACGGTTTCATTAAATGTAGCAGAAAACAGAAGAACCTAGCAGTGAGAACTTGAATTCTTTCAATATCCTTCTTTATTTTCAAGGAATCATCTTTAAATCCATCCACAGCTAGCATGTGATCAGCCTCGTCAAAAACAAGAATCTTGACGGAACTAATGCCCAATTTCCTACTGGACATCCACTTCCTGATTATACCGAGACTTCCAATAATTACTTGTGCTGAGAAAGGTGGTTGTTTTGATATATGCTTGAATTGCATTATATGTAATTTTTAGTACTTTTTATCAACATTAAAATAATCAATTCAAAATTGTTATGAATCGACCGATTCAACAAATTAAATCTTCCAACATTAAATCAATCCTTACCCGATTCTAATTTGTCAAGCCTTGCTTCAAACATCATCTTGGTCAATCTCTGATGCTGCAATTCTGCTGTGGGGGCAATCGTGCCGAGATGGTAATGGTGGTGGTGATTGGAGGAGTGTCATAGTGTTCAAGGAGAATTGGTGCTTGTAGTTTCAGTCATGAGGATTCACATTGCATTGCTTGGCTAGAGGGTAAAGAAGACATAGTGCTTGTTTGGTTAAGAATAGAGAATGCAATACTTCCACAAGCATGACTATGATCAATGCTTGGACTTCTTCATCTTGGTATGGGATCGACACAATACGGACGAAAGAACAGCAACCTCAAATAACTACAACCCATTGTTGTTCTTTTGACGATGAACTGTTTGGTATGGCGCTTCAAATAGCAATCAATTAAGAGCTTTTCGTTCAAAATTGCGATCAATCAATAACGAGAAATGATAGTTACAGTCGTGAGTGCGCAAGCGCTGTACAATCATTTTGAAAAAAGTTAATAAATACGGGACTTACATGAAAATAAATTAATTTTTTAATAGTAGACCCTATTCTTTTTTAAAGCGACTATATGATGCTTATATAATCCAATACTGTACGTAATATTACTCATTAATAAAATTTCTTGTATTCTAGATGAGAGGACATACTCCAATAATTAAGTCAATAACCTTTCGTTTATGGAGAGAAATTCAATAAATAGAGAGCGATATAGTTTTAAAAAAAAATGAGATTGTTTGGTTATATTTAGCAATACAACTGTTTTTAAGTATTCTCATATATTCTTAAATATTTTATTCTCAAACATCCTTTAAATACAAAACACTTTTTTTCATTTTATTTTTTCAATTTTTTTATTTAATTATTATCTAATCATTACAACTTTCTCAAATTCTCAAACAAAACACAAAAAAAATACAATTTTTTCAAATTCCAAAACAAAAATAATATTAAAAAATAATTTTCTAAATTTTTTATATTCTTATTCAACTTTTTCTCTCTTATTTTTTAAAATTCAATAAAATATTTTCATGTAAATTATTTTATCATTATTAACAGATATACTGAAGTATTTTTAAGTTACTAAACGAGACCTAAATCTTTATTTTGAAGAGAGTATCCATTTTAATGAACTTATAAATAGGGTCTATAGATGTTACCACTTAGGGTGGTGGCTTAGTGATTTATAAGTTTGTCAATAGGCACTAGGTTCTAGGGTCGAATCTTGCAATGGAAAACATTCAGGATTATTGGTGACCCATTAGCTCATGGACCATTGATACTCTCGTGGGATTGGAGTCAGGCTATGGCTTAAGTCCGACTTGTAAGGAGCATCTACTATTCTTGTCATCTAAGCTATGGTAGGGACAAAGTTTTAAATACCGTATCGGAAGCTGTACCGGTCAAAGCATTAGAATGAAATATTTTGATATTGGTACCGTTTCGAAATAGTTGATATATGTATAAATTATATTCTAAAATAATAGTTTATATATAGCTAAATTATATATAATACATATATAAAAATTATAAATAACTTAATTTGAATTGGGAGTTAAAAAATAAATTTGGAGTTTGAAGAAATGAAAAAAAAAATAAGAGTTGAAATATAGGCCGGTATGAAATAGGTGTAATACCTATACCAGACCAATGATCGATATAGAATATATTAACTGATACGATACGGTATTTAAAACAATTGATAGGAAAATCATCTTTAATCGCCTCCTCCCATCATTTTTGCTGATAAAAACAAAGCTATAGATGTTAGCCGGCTTGTAGCGTTTAGATTGACTAAAAAGATTGACCATACAAAAATGGTGTTGAATAGTCTTCTTTTTTTTTTCTTTTTTTATTTTTTTTTTAAATTTTAATTTTAATTTTTTCCTAGACCATAGGATAATCTTATCTCTAGTTCATTAACTATTCTTGTTAGATGATGTTTGGATAATAAGTTGAGATAAAAATTAAAAGTTAAATAAAATATTATTAGAATATTATTTTTTAATATTATTCTTATTTTAAGAATTAAAAAAAATTAAATTGTTTGTTATATTTTATATAAAAATTGATTTAATAATAAGATTAGATTAGATAAGATAAAAAAAATTTTACTATCCAAATGAACTTTAATCTTTTTATTTAATTTAAAATATCATTCATTTTGCGGGAAGAAAATACGAAGATTTTGCTCGTAAAACTTTTTAAAATAAAGAGCAATGTATTTTTATCTTAAATTTTATTATCCTAGTTACGCGACTCCTTATATACGGATATATGAAGTGTGACACATTAATTAGTACGTTTGAATTTATTGGTCCATCGCCTAATTTTTTTTTTTTTTTTATCTTTTATTAATTTTTGTGAAAGGATTTTTGTCAAGATCTTCCGTCCTCTCTTCTTGTATTCTCCTTTTTTAAAAAGATAAAAAAAAATTAATAAACTTGAAAATTATAAAGGGTATTGTTAGGGGTGCCACGCTAGGTGACCGCCGGGCGTGCCCCTATGCTAAATCTCACTTTTAAATTTTTTCTTTCTTTTTTTTCACAATTTTTAAATATCTTTAAATATTTTTAAAAAATAAACAAATATATTAATAACTTTCTTACTTATTAAGAAAAATAAATAAATAACTAAATAATTAATTAAATATATAATACGATCAAAATAAAAGAAAAATGAAGCATTCTATCATTTTCCCTTCTATCCTTTTCCAATTATAAAATTCAAAGACAATGACATCATTCGCTCTAGAAAAGCTAGGCGTGTTTAAGCAAAGATAGTTGGCCCGTTCAACTAAACAAGCTAGATATTGTGCATAATAATTACAGTTTGAAAATTAAAATCCCAACATCCTTCCATCTTTGAACTTGTTACCGATCTCCACTTACTGCCTCTGCAAATCACTGAGGGTTTTATATATTCCAAGGAAACATGTGCTCGAAAGTTTTTTTTATAAAGGTAGCATATATGCAGGATTATTTATTTATATATGGATCATTAGGGATCACATATTCATTTACTCAAATCGATCCAAGAAAGCAACAACCGATAAGAGAGAAACACAGAGATCAACTCCGTGGCTGTGATTGCGTCATGCACCCAGATGGTCCGTGGCTGCTGGCTTGTTAGAAAGCGTAACTGAGGATGCCGACATTTAACGACTCCTGTTGAGACTAAAATATGCGGTCATCATGGTGTATAAATATAAAGAGAAATGATAATTATATTAGTGAGTGTGTAATTATCGTATAATTATTTAAAAAAATAAATAAATATAAAATTTATATAAAAAAATTAATTTTTTAATAATAAATTTTATTTATTTTTAAAATAATTATATAACATTTATGGACTACAAACTGCTCACAGCATTACTCAAATATCAATAATTTGTATATACATAGGTGGAGGATTATAGCCTCTAAGAGTCGTGGCCATTTTGGTAACCACATGAATTATTAAAGGAAAAATATGATTGGGTTAGGATAAAAGGCCCATGTCCACGCAGTCTTTGTACAGCATTTATTTTCGGGAAAACTCTATTTGCAATCGGCAATGCGTACCCCTTGCGTACACGTCCCTCCACGTGTGCAAATGAAACGGTGTGTTTCGTATACACCCGGTTCTCCCCCCCTTCCCTTCGTCACAGTGAGAGCAAACAGATAACGAAGCTCCATTCTCTCCTTGTTACAAAACGCAATACTGATTTTTCACATAATAACTGCTTCTCTCACTGAAACTTCTCTCTCTCTCTCTGAGATCAAGCTTTATCATCTCCTTCCCGAAACTTTCTGGATTTTTTTAGTCGAGTTTGATGAATTTTTATTTCAATTCTGGTTGGAAAGAGACCCATTTTGATTTTGTTCAGTTTTTTTATTTTCCTTACCTACTCTGTAAATGGTGGAAAGGATGCCGGCGATGGGAAGTGGAGGAGAAGAGCACTGCGACGTCGATGGTCGAAAGAGACCGTAGCAAAAACTTGAATCTATTTGGAAAGAGACCCAGTTTGCTGCTTTTCCGTCGATGGTGGAGGAGGTCGTCCCGTTGGAGGAGTCGTCGTCGATGGGCACAGCGCAGGCCATCACTGCTGATCCGTCCCCAGCCTCGAGTTTTCAGTCTTATCGACAGCTCTGGTCGGTGTCGTCGCATTCCTCCTCTCCGGAGTACCCTTCCTCACGCTCGGCAATGGAGACGGCGCAGGCTTCGCCTTGCTGACTTGGAGCGAGAACGATTCACCCTGAAACGACACCGACAAGCTCCTCGCCGAAGTGAACAATAGCTTCTGAGCCGCAGACACTTCACCATTGCCGCTCCCAGCTCTCGAGTCCAGAGAACTGGGCCGAGGAGTGGCCGTCCTCCTCCTCTCCACTGACTGTGAACGTTTAGCCAGAGACGATACCGAAGGCATCGGCATCATCGTAGTCGTCCGAGAAACCAACGGCGATAGACATCGTCGGGAATTGGAAGTCGAAGAAGGCGTAGAAGTAGAAGAAGAGGAAGAGGACATGTAGCGAGAGGTGACTTGTCGAGATTTCGACCGGCGGTGGGGAGAGACTGCATCCTCAAAAATTTACAGTTTTTTTTTTTTAATTTATTTATTATATCGGATGACGTGGCATTATGCCACGTCAGCCGATTCCGCAACAGGTACCCATCGCCGGGTACCTCTAGCAGTCCTCTTATTTTCGTATTTTCGTCTGCTAGCTATGGCTAGCCACTTATAAAGAAGGGGAAAAGGAAGGGGTGTTAAGGGTGTAAACTAGATGCGGATCCGAGATGTCCGGTTACGCTTAAATTTGCATCCGGGTTTATAATTCGGCTGTAATCTAGGTATGTACTCAGTTATAAAAATTCGGATTGTAATTGAATATTCATATTTATAGAAAAAAAAAATTAAAATTGAGGACTAAAAACACACAACGATGTTGTGTTATCTATAAGATAATGGATTAATAGTATTTTAGGTTCGGACCGGAATAAGATTATATGCATGCGATTTGCTAATGTCTCTTGTTCAAACAAAAAAAAAAAAAAAGATGTACACAAAATTATTTTGTAAAGTTTGTGATGGGACCAAACGTAGCTCCACATTGTGTGATTCGTGTGGATCCAACATCAACAGACGGTCTCATTCTAAATGTAGAAGTTAAAGAAGATGACACGAAAATCATCAATTTTGGTCAACAAACAACGGAGTAAGCTTGACCTAAAACTTGGACAAATCAAACCAGTACCATTTATTCATATGATCACTTTCACTCTTGACCAAGAAAGAAGAGAGGAATCCAAATGAATATAGGCAAATGAATAAACCCAATAAATAAATAAATAAATAAATCCCAACCGATAAAACAGAGTCAGTGGTTGACCCACTTTGACGCAACCAAAGTCAGAACTCGCAATGGAAAGGCTCGCACGTCAGAATCTTCATAACTTTCTCGGCATGTTCTTGTGCTTTCGATCCTATCAAAGCCAAACTTCGACGATTACTAGAATTCATACAAAGAATTATTATTTGTTTCATTATTAAAAAGAAAAAAAGAAAAAAAAAAAGAAACAAAACAGTGTGATATGATCATGTTTTTCTAATTCGAACTTCCTTCATAAAGCTTTTCCATTTCAACGATCCCGAAACCTCTCTGTTTCCCTAAAAGACAACTAACAGCAGTAGTAACTATGTTTCCGTTTTTCAGTTACCACTGCATGTTCTCCTTCTTCTCCTTCTTCTTCATCTGTCTTTCCCGCCCTTGCCTTCCCGCCAGAGCCCCACCAGACTCGTCAACTGTACTAACCGTCGATGCCCACAACGCCACGTGGCAAGGCTTCATCCGGTTCCTACATGCCGGGAAGGGCTCCCGCGTCAGCGGCATGTCGGAGCTCAAGACTTACTTCAATCGTTTTGGTTACCTCCGGAAGCCACCGCGCAAGGAGGAATTCGATGATATCTTCGACACTCAATTCGAATCCGCCGTTGTTCTCTACCAGCAAAACCTTGGATTGCCGGTCACCGGAAAGCTCGACACCGACACTATATTGGCCATCATATCGCCGAGGTGTGGCATGAGTGATCACAACTCGCATAACTTGCATACAACGCGTCACTTTGCCTTCTTTAATGGCCAACCGCGGTGGCTCCGGCCGCCTCCGATGACGCTAACCTACTCCTTCTATCCGTCCAACATGATCGATTACTTGAGCTCGTCCGATATTCGGACGGCTTTTAGGCGCGCTTTCTCGAGGTGGGAGTCGGTAATTCCGGTGAACTTCACCGAGACGATGGACTACCAATCGGCGAATATCCGAATTGGATTTTTCGGGGGGGATCACTACGACGGAGAGCCGTTCGATGGGGTGCTGGGAGTGTTGGCTCATGCTTTCTCACCGGAGAACGGGAATCTCCACCTGGATGCAGCGGAGAGGTGGGCCGTGGACTTCGAATCGGAGAAGTCAAAGGTGGCCGTCGATTTGGAATCGGTGGCTACCCACGAGATCGGGCACGTACTGGGTCTTGCTCATAGTTCGGTGAAAGAGTCTGTCATGTATCCGAGGATTGGTCCAAGGACGAAGAAGGTGGAGCTGAAGATAGACGACGTGAGAGGAATTCAGGCTCTTTACGGGCCAAACCCTAATTTCAAGTACAGTTCTTTGTTGGAGTCTGAAAATTCTGTCAATCAAGCAAGTGGCCTGGAGAGACGATTCTCCAGGTTGACCCTTTTTTTGGGTCTGATACTATTACGTTCGTTTATTGCCACATGAAACTCTCTTCAATTTTTCGTGTTAAAGGTGTAGATCAAACAGTTATACTCAAAGGAAGCTTGGCAAATTTGCAATAAATCAATGAAAAATTCTTTACACTTCTTCTTCTTCTTCTTATTGTATTATTCATCTGTCATGTGGCTCTAATTTCGAATATGTTTTTTCGACTGTCATACCTAAAGCCAGAGGCTGCAGATATTTTCTGTATGAGCTCGCGATGTCAAAAAGGAAACAAAATTGCAAGAGAAATACACTATTTTCATCTTAGAAATTGTGAAGAAGTTATTATTAGTTCTAATTTTTATTATCTTTAATAACATGATATGTTTTAGGTGACTTTTTAATTAAATTGCATAGATATTATAGAATTTTATTTTATTTTTTATTAACACATGATGTCTGAAATAAGATCGAATCTATAATCCCGAGAGTATCGGTAGAGATGAAGAATGATAAAACTCATTAGAAGAGAACAGGAGGAAGTGCTAATTCCGTCAAGGTTGATGGCCAAAAGTGGAATGGAAGACGCGCTCCCCTGCTTACCTAGTATGACCCAATTTCATTGAAATTGAATTGCAATCTATAATTATGTGGCAAAGACAAGTTCCCTTGCTAGGAGGATACTTCCTAATCAAAACGAAGAAACTTCACTCGAGGGCTTTGAAAAATATGGGCTGCTCCGATAATATGAAAAATTATATTTTCATGAAATTGGCATGTAAAGCATATTTAATAAAATATTTATATGGTATAATTTAATTTAAAAGATAAATTTTAAAATTTAAATTTTATAAATCGAATCTTACAATTTAAATGAAGTGGATGATATATTCTATATACCAATTTGAAAATATAATAATTCTTTAAGTATTATTCAGTCAAAATTTAAGTGATCTTTTAAGGCACAAATTTATTTGATTTCTAGCAAATTAAAGAGGGTAGTTGGGATATGAGAATGAGAGGAACTAATCCAATAGGAGAGCTAGCATTGCAATAACTCTCTCTCGATATAATGATAATACAAAAGAGTTATTATACTTAACAGGCTCTACACTATATACTTATTGATGAGAATTTTTATTTTTATTTATTTATTTTTTCTTTTAGTAGATATGTAGTGTAAGACTGTTGAGTTGTATTTTTCAATAAAAAAATTTAAGTTTAAATATAAAGATAATTTCAACTCATTTCATCTTGTCATTATAATTTTTTTAAATTTTTACACAAAATATAAAAAATAATTAAACATTTTCAAATTTTAAAATAATAATAATATTAAAAAAATAGTATTTTTATAATATTTTATTTAACTTTTAATTTTAACCTAAAACTCTCTATCTCATTTCATTTATTCAAAACTCACCGAGACAATCTCTACTTACTATAAACCACTCTCAATCCGTACAATATCAAAATTTGGGAAAACTCTTCTAGCATGCGCGCAGCGCACCCAATCGCGGACCAATACTGATCTGGAAAAATGAAACGGCGCATTTCTCGTTTTTGTCTAGAGCGGGAAGAGAGTGATTTTGATTTTTTTTTTTTTATCAAACTGGGTTGCTTGAAGACTCCCTCCATCTGAAACTCCTCTACCATCGAAATCTCCTCCCACACTCACTCTCGCTGAAGAATGAGACGCTCGAAGATAAGGGACCAAAAAGTTTGAGTGAAGGGATGCACTAGTCAAATGGGGAAAAGCTACGATCCAAACTCGAAAATTCTATAATTTGCACAGCAAATCACAGAGGAAAAAGGAAGGTGTCGGCAGCCCACCCATTCGAAGATGAAGGCACAGAGAAAGATGAACACTACGACTGAGCTGGGTTGGTTGGAGTACAACGGCGATGGAATAGAGGGTGGCTCGGCTACAGCATATTAGTGTGGTAGAAGACAGAGAGATAGAGAGCATGATTTTAGAGTGAGAGACAGAGAAAGTTAACTAGAGTGCAGACCGAGAGAAGGGAAAAAAAACTATCGAAGTGCTAACCTCGAGAGGATGATGTGCGACGGCGAAAGGTGCTTTGAGGTTGGCTACGCTCGGCTTGAGGGAGAAGTTGCGGAAAAAAAGTGGGTGGTGGATGCTCTGTTTCGGGAAGCTAAAACAGAGGCTTAGGTTGCTATACAGTGAGTAGGTAGTGATGGAACAAACGGTATTGCTTGATGGTAGAAGAGCTGCGAGATGAAGCTGAGCAGTGGTTAAGGTCGATTCCTTCAAGCTCTACTGTATATAATATAGATACTGCCTTCTGTTGTTAGAGGTTTCGTATGATTGTCTTTCCGTTTTGTTCTTTCCATTCAAGCAATCCTGCTTTTTAGAGCGGGTCTAGGTCTAGTTGAGACTGAAGTCAATGCCCCTATTGTAAGGAAAATGGCGAGAATCATCTTATAGAAGTAGCGTTCTTGATTGTCGCTACTGCAGGTAAGAATATATTTTTCTGCCTAGTCTTCCTAGTTGATTCTTTATTCAGACCCACAGAATGGTTGGCTTGGTTTCAGAAAGTTAGAGCTTGAAGCGTGCTGCAGAATGGTTGGATAGATGAAGGAACAACATCTAATAAAATATTAAAATAACAATTAATACGCGGGTCGGGTGCGCAACCCGCTTGTACGTAGCAGAGTTGGTGGCGACACTGAAAATGGTGGAGAAGATTCACCGGAAAATATACGTGCTTAGTCGAGGAAGAACCTCTCACAGGGACTGGACGAGACGAAACGATGAAGATTCTTAAGGAAGCTGCGTTTCCTCTTTTTCTTGTTTTCTATCTTTTTTTTTTCTTTTTTTAACTTATCACATCATCTTTAGTCCGCATATTGGTGTGCTGTGTGCTTACATATAGGTCTCCAAAATTTGTTTTGGCTCGACTCTAAAGAAAACAAAAAGAGAATAACTTATCTTTCCCAAATAACGCCTTTCAATAGAAGTGTGCCACGTGGATTTTACGTGTTAACATCCGGCTGACTGCACTGCAGAGGTTTCCTCCCTCCCTCCCCCACACACACACTCTCTCTCTCCTCTTTCGCTCTCAGGAGTAGTTAACCCGTCCAGTACGCCAAAGGATATTAATACTCCTTTGACTAATCTCCGCCGCGACATAGATGGAAATCATGGAATCTACTATATATGTGTATCGGCATGCGGTGGGCGGAAATGACTATGGTCGATGCTGTTTCTGCAGAAATTGAAAAGAAAAAATACACCCTTTTAGAGAAAAGAAAAAAGCATCGACCTTTTAGAAGGCATTCTTTTAGAGGAAAAAAGACAGAAAGTAAAAGCTGTGCATCAACTTTGGAGTTTCAAGGAATTCGATGACAGTTGAATAAGACCCAATTCAACTATACCGGAAGCCAAACCAAATGAAGGGAGGTTTATCTGATTCTTGACGGTGTTCGTGCGACTGACGTCTGGAGCTCCTGCGTCGGTACAAATGTCGTACGGCGTGCGATGACGTGGGTAGAGGGATGAGTGGGTTTGTGTTTTAAGAAGAAAATAGATAGATCACACCGATTTCTTTAGTTTTGATTTTAGTACAATGTGATGCATCTCATGTGATTTCTATGTGAATTGCTTATGTGTAATCAATTTATTTGTGGCCGTTAAATGCATGAGAACGGAGCTTCTGTTCCAAAGAGTTTCTGAAACAAAAATTATTCAAACGCTCAGAGATATATCAACAAACCAGCACAGATTAATTTGAGGTTTACACGAGTGCCTCGTAAAAAGAAATAGAAAAACAATATATATACTTATTTATAGACAAAAGATATATTTTACATGTTCAATTATAAAAAACTTTAAACTTCAAATCTCAAATTATCAAAATTGATATGTTATATCAAGCTATTTAGAGCTGATACTTTTCTTCTTTATTAAAATTCGACCATCAAGATTGTATTACTTTATTTTTCATTCATCTCAATTATTATAATTGAATTATTGTAAAAATGGCGTGATGCTATCTATATTTTGATGAGTAATGATTTGTATAAAAATTAAATATACAAGTCTCGTGAAAATATTTTATAACAAAATATTTATTTTTGAAATCTATATTTTTACACAGGACATACAAGGTACGCACCTAAAGTTTGTATTAATTAAATTATAACATAAAAGTGTTAAGTTTTATTAATTTGGGATGTAATCTTCTAATTTTTTAATAATCTAAGACATTGAATTTAAAATTTTAAATCCTAAAAATTGCAAGAAAATGGAAAATAAGCTATACCCAAAAATCGATGATTAATTCTATTTATTATTTTTATATATCATATTTATTTTATTATTTTATAATAAATATATAATATATAGATGATAATTATAGCAATTTAATTAATTTAATAAAAATAAAATAAAATAAAAAATAATATTAAAATATGTAAAAATATAGTTAAGTATGATTGCTCAAACTCGGTTAAACGCAGCCTTAACAAGCTACAGTGGCCGTTCACCTCGTCTGGGATCTGCTAAAACCCTAAACCCTCGCAGCCTCCCCGAATCATTCACGTATTCTTCTTCCTCTTCTTCTTCAATCCTTCGATGGCTTCAGCATGCAACAGATTCGTCAGCAGAGCATCCCTATCTTCCGTAAAATCCGCCATTAGATCTAATGTCCGTACATCTCCGTTCACCAAATCCGCCACGTCCACTTCTCCGGGCGTCCCTCTCCCCTTTAGATCCACTTCGAGTTCTCTTCCCCGATTCTCATTCTCCAGGTCTCTCTTTACCTCTAAATTATTGTGTGTAAATACCTTTTGAATTTTCACTTTATTCTCATTTTAAATAAGTTATTTATTTATTTAGTTATTTTATATTTGAGTTCGGTAGGTGTCCCGCGGAACTGGGATGCGTGCAGTCAATGTTGCCACTTCACAGCGCGGTGGCAGTGGCGAGAATGATGACGTGCCTGAGCACCACATCTAGGAGTTCTCGAGCGCTCTCGCAGGGTACACTCTGCTGCACTTCTCCAGGCCTGTAGTAGCATGTACAAAACTTGGAAAAAAAAAAAACAAAAAACTTTTTTCGCTTAAATTGTCAGTAGCTTTTGCTTGCTTCCCCTACCTCCAAATTAATGCGTTCCTCAATTTCTCGCTCCTGCTTTGAATTACACGGATACTTATTCCAGTGTTTGCTTTGAATAATGAAAATGATGGGATTGGAAACTGTGGAGTACTAAATTAAAATTACTCTTTGACGAATTTTATAGATTTGGCTTGCGCAATATCTCATGTCCGTGAGTGTTAAAGCGGCTGGTAGTTTAGTTCTTATTCCTAGACCAATGTCGTATAATGGCTGCATTAGGGTACAGACTGGTCGCAGTTATTCAGACACTGGCCACTGACGGGAGAGACACTGAGGCAATATTATTAGATTTTGTAGTTGTTGGTTTTTATGCTCTTAGTTTAATGAGTCCATTTCATGAGTTGGTGAATTGGGGTAATGGTTTGGCAGTGAAGCGCTCTAGTGAGGATCTTACTATCTGACTGTAATGTTTAGTTCCTGCCAATACATAAGTATGAAATATGCCCTATTTGTAGCATTAAGAAGTATGGTTTTATAAAGATAGAATTTTGTGTTTCAGGTTTATCTTAAATTTTGAGATTGGTTTCAGAAGTACTCATGCATACTTTTTTTCTTTTTGTATAAGTAAACGGTAGTATTAATAAGGATAGGCATAGCCCAAGACCTATCTAAGTCGCTATAGATGACGCAAGAAAATCAAAGTACTCATACATACTTTTAGGGTGTTATTCAGGGAAGGAGGCCCTTAATTGGTAACATACGAAAGTTTCCTTTACTCATGAAATTTATGCATTTTTTGTAACATGTGCCACTTTCTCGTTACCGTATGGATGGCTTTTACTAGGTAGTAATTTGGGGTAGTTTGGGTAGCTTAATTGAAGGTAGTTTGCAGTTCGTATAGCTTGACTGGACCTTGAAAGTCTTTTGAATCTATGATACACCCCATATGATAAGGATAAGAGTAGGTGGTGAATGGGATCCCACATTGCTTGGGAAGGAGAAGTTCTTGCTCTTTACAAGGTTCAATGGGTCTCCAATTGTATCATTAACTAGTTATTTTGGAGTATAGGCCATGTGATTTGGACTTTCTATTGGGACGTTACAAATGATATTAGAGCTTATCCCAATTAGAAATGTGGGACTTGAGCCATGCCACCTACAATGGACAAGCTCGACGAGGACGTCGGGAATTTAAGGGGGGGGAGATTGTGATACCCCATATGATAGGGATACGGGTAGGTAGTGAATGCGATTTCACATTACTTGAGAATGAGAAGTTCTTGTTCTTTACAAGGTTCCAATGGGTATCTAATTGTATCATTAACTAGTCCTTTTGGACTATAGGCCATTTGGTTTGGGCCTTGTATTGGGGTGTTACAAATGGTATCAGAGCTTATCCCAACTAGAAATGTGGGACTTGAGCTGTGCCACCTACTACGGACAGGCCTAACAAGGACGTCGGGAATTTAAGGAGGGGAGATTGTGATACCCCCATATGATAAGGATAATGGTAGGTGGTGAATGAGATCTCACGTTGCTTGGGAAGGAGAAGTTTTTGCTCTTTATAAGGTTCCAATGGGGCTCCAATTGTATAATTGACTGGTTATTTTGGAGTATAGGCCATGTGATTTGGGCCTTCCATTGGGACATTACAGAATCAAGCTTTCACTCATATATATTAATGACACCCTACACGAGAATTTAATTAGAAACTCAAAATAATAAGAAAGTATTTTTTATTTTTTGATGACGGGGGAACCACCCTACGATAGAGCCCTTCGGACTCACCCATGGAACCTAAACCCTTGGAAAGACTAACACAACAACCCACCGCCATGACATCCCTACTTAAATCGCAGTTTGATCCTAGGGGGAATTGAACTTGTGACATGGGGCTCATGCAAACAAATTCGTCTTACCACTTGGGCTACCCATGGGTGGGTAATAAGAAAGTCTTTAATGTTATGTGTTATTGCAGTTTTTTTTTTCCCCTAATTAGTAAGAAGTTTTATTGAATCTAGTAAATAGCGTTTGCAGTTAAAATTTAGGATGTGCTTGTATCAGTGTAAATTGTGTTTTGAGGATTATTTCTGATCATCTGGTTGAGACCTTTGATAAAAATATTTGAAAAAACTTTTAGGTATATTTTTGGTACTGAGAACCTTTACTCATTATCCCATCGAAAATTACTTAAAACCATAAACAGCTAGGGAACTGCCGGAAAGAGCTTCAAAACCTTTGGAAACCTCCACGTCTTGCTACTAGTACCTTATTAAAAAAAAGCCAAGACATTTGACTAACTCATGTGAACGACAAGTTGAAAACCCAAAATCTTCACCAAGATTTACATCTAGCTCATGGTTCAGTCAAACACAAAGCCCTCTGTGATGGAATCTGCGATAGACAGGTGAGTGGATGGACATTTCTTTTGGTAGTCTAATATAGAAGACGAGGCTGCAAATTACATGAGTAAATTTCCACATTTGACTTACAAATTATAAAAAAGAAGAAAACATCAAGTAGCCCAAAGGTTCTAGTCATCAAAATTAAAGAAAAGATGAAACAAAAGTTCTAGTTACCTTAGGAATTATGTGGTTTTGTTTGGACTCCTTGGCAGTTTCTTGACTTCATCCAAAGGAGGATTCTTCATCTTCTCTTGAAATGCTTTGAGTCCAACACAAATAACATGGTTTCACTTGGAAAATTGACCTTATCTATACTTTTCATTCATTTGCTTTCCCTTTGGAATAAGTTTTATCCTTTTCCATAGTCTTTCCTTAAAAGTTCAGCGTCTTCTTAATGATATCTGTCTTTTCCAAAGGCACAACATTTCCCATGGAGAATGAAGTTTGAACTTGTCAATACTAGCTTTCTTGAGCAAAATTTGGAAATATAACATTTCCTAAAGCATTAAGAAAGCCTAAAGGCGGCTATAAAAAATGTAGTTTCTGAAGAAAAATTTTCAAGAAGTTGGCCGTATACATAGCATGTACAGCTTCCCCCTCTTCCTCTCTATGGCATCATGATTACTTAAAATTTGCAAGACACTATCCTATGCATCTTTACATACCAGTTCCAAACACCAGGTATGTTACTTACCAAAAAACATACTTGATGTCTGGTATTGGTGATTATGCCATTGTTTTGTAAACTCAGTAGTTTCCTTGCTCTTGTGCCATA
Organism: Carya illinoinensis; assembly: GCF_018687715.1. Taxonomy (NCBI): domain Eukaryota; kingdom Viridiplantae; phylum Streptophyta; class Magnoliopsida; order Fagales; family Juglandaceae; genus Carya; species Carya illinoinensis. The sequence goes on from NC_056763.1 coordinate 22,229,087, forward strand.
CTTGTTCCATTTCTTGGTGATCTTCTTTTGGGGTGAAATTAGTTCCGTTTGCTATTGTGCTTCATGCATTCCATTTCTTTAAAGCTAAATCCGAGCTTATAGAAGACAGCTTCCACTAGGATATTTTGTGAGTGAGCATTAAATTTCAGCGTAGTCCCATGGCCTCATTGTTATTTTCATCTCCATTAGATTTTACATTATTGTATTTTCATGAGAGAGAAAAAAGAGTGTAAAGGGTTCCCATAGATGCCTAAATCATCAAATTGCCAAAATTGGAATGAAAAGTGGGTTCTCTTTTGGCAAACTCTGTGTGCCGGTTGCAGGATGGGATTGTATAATAAATAATACCAACTGGTCATGGTGGCACTAGAGTATTTGGTGGATAAATTTGCCATAATCTCCGAGGATTAGCTTTTTTATTTTCCCAGCCTCAATTTTACTATTATTATTTTAAAATATTTTTAACGTGTTAAAGTTCAATAATAGGCGTCTTTTATTCTAGAAAACTGTTGGTTATAAGCTATTTTCGTGCAAGCAATGCAAGGATAAGTAAGAGTTGGAAATATCAAAAGTTTAAGAAGGTGGCCTTGCATGATAGGGGAATAGAGGTACTTATAAAAAAAAAAGATGATAGGGGAATAGGGGTCGTAGGCAAATACCATTTCAGATAGAGGGGATTTGGCTTGAATTTGTTTCACATGGTGTGAATTACGTACAAGTGAGTAAGAATTCTGTAGTAACATAGCTGCTCCTTTTCTCAGATGGAGTTGATGGTACGTGAGCATGTGTGCTGTATTTGGAGGTGGGCCCTGCATCTATCCTCCTATGTACTCAAAATTTCAAATTAAATTTAATGTGGAAAACTGCTTTAGAAGATCGGGTCACATGTTATCTCGGTTTCAGAGGAATTTGGGGGGCTAGGTTAGCTATATCTTATACCATATCATTTACAATATTCTCAGAATCAATACATTTGATATTGCACTTACGATTAGTTCACTTGGATGAGATCTGAACGCTACCATCTCTGCTATTCTCCATTTAAAGACTGGCTTTACTGTATGTTTCTTCTGATATGCCTTTGTATTCTTTGTTGGTTTAGAGCTTGGTCTGTCAGTTCCAAGGTGACTTTTTATAGCAGTTCACTAATGACGAGATGTTATCTACACAAGAACGGAAAATCTTGCAGCAAAGATCACAGTTTTGGTTTCTGAAGTTCAGTCAATACTGCCTGAACCTTGCACGCAAGGATACTGATTTTGATTCTTCCCACCAAATAAATATTTGTTCAGTACCTATTCATTTATGTTTAATCATCAAGCCTGTATGTTCTCACATTTTCTTCTCTGCCGGTTGATTGCTTTGTACTCGCCAATTTGATGCATTGCCTTTGCAGTCCCAAGGCTGCATGGAGACATTTGATGTAGTCCCAACACGTGAACTTCGATACTCGATCACCATGATGAGAAGAGCTCATCTTGATAAGAAAGAACATATAAGCAAGATGTTTTTGTTTTGTCTTACTAAATATTGCTTGAACTCTTGAGAGGCCATAAAACTGGTTTGGTTCTTCCTAGCAGAGAGAATTGTCCTTACCTACACTATCTTTTTCCTCGTTTCCATGGTTTTTACTTGCTATCGTGTTGTACTGTGTACATACTTTTGGAGAGCCTCGGGGCATAAAACGCCAGTCCTATAGCTAGCTAGATGCTGATGTGTGACGGCAGAAAGTAAACGCCATCGTCATAATCATTCACCTTTGCCGATTCTGTCATTGCAACTTTCAGATGCGCTGCAAGTACCGAGCAAAGCCCTCCAAGCCATCAAGACCCAAAACCCAATTCAAATATCATCCTCTTTGCCCTCCACCTAAATAGAAGTGAGTCTGCCAATGCGGCCCATAACGTTTTGTGCATTTTATGTTCTCCGCATGAAGTGTGCATAATGGAGAACTTTATTTCCAAATACAAATACTTTAGTTATAAAGAAATTCTATAAAAGTAAATTTATAAATTGACTTGATTTAATATGGTACATTAAATTGTAAAATTTATTTTTATTATAAAATAGATGTAACATATCATTTGGAGTTGTATTAATTTATGAGATTTCTTTGTAGTTACACCACTTTTCATTTCCAAATAGCAAAAGGTCGAGTCATGTTACAGATACGGAAGAAACATGGACCAGGCCAATAAATTTCACTATTCAATGAACTTTTTATGCCCGATCAATGTTTTGTCCGTGAAAGTTATCCTTGTGCATATAATTTCTCATGAACATTCAATTCGAACACCACAACATTACACCACACGTACACAGTATTAGCATCATACTCTGGAAGATCCTAGTTGTTGCGTATGTAACAAGGTGCCGTAACCATGTTTGTTGTGCCGGATATTTATGCATGCACGTGCTGCTACCCTTTCCTCCTCCAGAGAAATACAAGTCCAACTGTTGTTACTACAAAGTCCACCTTTACCATTCAACGCCGGGTGGGGCGTTCGCCTCGCCATTTTTGTTGGTAGCTAACTTCGAATCTTTACCATTCCTCTTATCTTTTTTACATGCGGTGAATGAAATTACAAAACCTTTTCATTAAAAAAAGTTGAGTAATCCAAATTATAAGTTTCAAATAGATAAGTTGAAAAGATTCATTATAGAAAAGTGGGTTTCATTCCTTTTTTCATTTTCATTTTTTTCAAAATGGAGTCTATTTTTATATAAAAACTCTCACATGATTTATCTATTTGAGATTTGTATAATTCATTTATTAAAACAACGAGACCGATGAATTAAAAAAGAAAATGGCCCTTGGGAGATACCTATAGACTTGCACCCTGAAGACTAATGTCTAGCTGCTATCTTACTTGCAAACCAACAACCTTTTTTAAGCTCTCTAAGAAGAAATCAAACGTAGGAATCTTATATTAATAGAAATTACGTCATATTTTTAATCATTTTTAAATGGGAGTTGAGTCATCTTCTTAATAATCCAAATTTCCAAACATCACATTCATGAGAACGTAGATGCCCAAAAGAATGTTAGATTCCGCTAAACAAACGAACCACTGAGAGTAATTTAGACAGCCTATACCTTTTTTTTTTTTTCTTGTTTTGTTTTGGTGTTTTTCTTTTTACTACGTTCGATAGAGAAATGATATTTACAGTCGTAAAATATGCAAATACCTCATAATCACTTTGAAAAAAGTAATATATGACTCACATGATAAAAAATTAATTTTTAATAGCGAGTTTCACTCTTTTTTAAAAGGATTGCACAACGCTTGCATGCATCACGACTATATATAACATTGCTCCCTTCAATATAGGCTATAGGTCCTTACCCTCAATTGATAATTTGATCATGATATTAATAACATTTTATACCCATTTTGTGCCAAGTAGGTCCTGAAAGAAAATCAATCACCAAGTCTGATATTATTAGAAAATTTGAAAGAAGAAATTATAGATTTACTTAAAATTGACTCTGAGGTGGCAAACATAGCTCCACCAAAATATATCTTAACTGAAATTCCACTAAAAAAATTTCAATATGTCCTATCAATCTTTAGCATCTAAACCAAAAATCCCAAAGTGAAGCAAATTAGTAACAAAAATTAGTCCGAAAGTTACTAAATAAAAAACACACACACACACACAAGCTAGATGGAGGTGTAAAAAAAAAAAAAAAGCTAGATTGAGGGAGAGCCGTTGAAGTAACATAGGCTTCCTACATTTTCTTACCCAACATTTTTCAAGACAAGTTCAGGACGGAGGACCGGAAGAAGATTGGTAGGAAAGAGCTCGGCCATGAAAGTTAGCTGAGTTTAATTAACTCTGAAACACGGATAGAGAAGAAAAACAGACAGAACCACCGCCACATGCTGAAGGGAAGACAAGAAAGACACAAAGGTAAAACAGAGAGGGATAGGCATTCATGAAAAAGCAGGAAAAGGGAGAAGAGGGAAGAGTTTTCTAGTAACAAAAGGGAGGGAGGAGAGGTAAAGGTAGATACAGTTCTGCGGAAATTGGTTCATAAAAGACGAAGATATTTGGGGTAGAGAGAGAGAGAGATCATGGTAGAGATGATGGAGATAATGGAGCTGAAGGAGAGGGATATATATGAAGATGTGGTGATAATAGGGGGTTTGATTGGGGTGCAATTTGTATATGCAGGGAACTCTGTATTGCTAAGTTATCTTATGTCTACTGGAATCAGACCTCTCACCATTGTTATTTTCTCTGCCTTCTCCACCTTCCTCATCATCTCTCCCGTTGCCACTTATTTCGAAAGGTTCTTGCTCTCTCTCTCTGATATATTAATGCTTGGTATGGTTTTTCCTTTTCCTTGTTATATATCAAGTCTGAGTTCAAACGAAAGCTTTCATGCATGTATTGCAGGAGCAGATGGCCCAAGAAATTCAGCTTCAACTTAATAACACAGCTGCTTCTGATCTCTTTTGGAGGGTAAGAAAGTTTTATCCATATATTTCGATAACTTTTGATTTCATTTCCGGAAGAACAGTTCGGAAAAATGAGTAAATCACTCGTCATGTCGGATGATTCTTGTCTTTGTGATTGTTTTGATTGATTTAGATTAATATTAATTATTGTTAGCTGGGAAAGTGGGGGTAACAAAGAATTATTTAGTCTTTTTTTAGAAAAAAGGGACAAATATAGTTTAAAAAATGTGTAAGTTTCTTGCATATTCATTTAAATAAATTTTTAAAAAATAATTTTTTCTTCTAAATTTTAAATTTATTTTTTAAAAATTACACAAAATTTATATATTTTAAAACTGAAAATTATTCTCTGATGAATTTATGATTTATCTTTGTTTTTGGGAAGTTGTGTTGAAAGAGCTTGTGCATATCACCGTGGAGAGAAATTCCAAACATATGAGTGGATGATATATCTTTTCAAATATTGTCCACTCGACCTAACAAATTAGTTTATTTACCCTTTCCCCAACCTGAGGATGAAGTTAATTACGGACTTAAGACTTCGTCCAACATATGTAATTTAATTTCAATTCATGGAACGTAGAAAATTAAAGAGTCAGTTTTCAAACTCAATTTTTATCAAATTCTCAAGATGCATATATATATGTATATATATATATATATATATAAACCCAATTAGAGCACCACCCAATTTGTAATCACTCCAAACCATCACTTTTGGCAATCACTATCTCAAAATATCAGAAAATTTTAATAAATACAGTTGATAAAAAAGTTAAGTTTCTTCAAAACAAAAATTACAAAAAAAAAAAAAAAAGAATTATTTTTCAAAAAACTGAAACATAAAAGCGTAAAAAAAAAAAAAAAAAGAATATTTTAGAGTTTTTAGTTTAATTTTTTGGATTAATTTTTTTATTTAATAAGGGTACGGGTATTTTTTTTGTTTCTGTTTTTTTGATTAATGTTTTAAGGATAATTTTGTCTTTTAAATGGAAAATGGGTAGATTATAATTTCTTTATAATTTGGGGGCTGATTACCTAAATTGATAGATTGGAAGGGATGATTGCAAATTGGGTGGTAGTTGTGAGAGAGTTTGTGTATTTTTCCCTAAAACATTTCATCATGCATGCAAGTGTGTATGGTTATCTTTTATTAAATGAAACCTTGAATTTGAATGTTTCAGCTCCTGATAACTCCAAAAAACACCGATTTTAAAAAAAGAAATGGAAAACAAGCACAATGGCTCTGATTCTTTCTTCTTTTTATATGTTTGTCTGTTTTATAGGGTAACATTATTCCAGACCCTATTTCTAAAGGGGATAAAGCTAACTTCAGCAGCAACTGCAACCGCCATGCCAAACCTTGCTCCAGGATTTATCTTTGTCATTGCATGGACATTCAGGTAGCCACTCTACTTTTTCACTTTATTTGGGGCATGTCTCCATATCTCATCATTTTGTGAATTTTCTACAACATGAAAACTGCATGGGCATACATTACATTAAAGTATAAAAAGTAAGATCAAATGATGTTTTTTGAGTGCCACATTATTTGTATGCTTGGTGATATAGTTTGCAATAATTGTAGACTGGAGAAGGTAAAACTCAGCTGCGTGTACAGCAAAGTCAAGATTATAGGCACGTTGCTGTGTGTTGTAGGTGCTCTCACAATGAGCATAATGCATAGCACCGGGGTTACAGCAAGAGAGGCTGAACTAAAACATCCCTTTCCTGATATTGCCTTTGACACACAAAAGATCATAGGCTGCCTCTACCTCATTGCAGCAGTTTTGGCTTTATCCAGCAATGTTGTATTGCAGGTAAATCTTAGTACAAGAATATGATTCCTATTCTTGCACTTGTTTATATTGAAAGTGTTGTGACTTTCCTTTAAATCCGTGGATACGGTGATGAATGACAGGCTAAAACATTGAGTGATTTTCCAGCACCAATGTCATTGTGTGCAATTACATCCTTGATGGGTATGGTTATGACTGCAGTTGTCCAACTAATTCAAGATCACAGAATTGATATTGGTTGGCCACTTGTGAATATTAGAGACTTGATTGCCTTTTCTCTACTGGTAAATATCACCCTCCCTCGATCCTTCTAAAGTATATTCATTAATTTGCTTTTCCATTTATATAATATATACCTTGTAAACATTTGAATGTGTAGGGAGGTTTTCTGAGTGGAGTATGTGTAAGCTTCAACGGATGGGCAATGAAAAAAAGAGGGCCAGTCTTTGTTTCCACGTTTAGCCCCATTAGTACAGTCTGCTCAGTCATTCTCTCTATGGCCACCTTAGGAGACACCATTAATATTGGAAGGTAATTTAGTTAGTAACCCCCTGTTCAATACGATACTGCTTAGTGAAAATTTGAAAACTTTCAAGTCGGTGTGAAGTATACACTCTCAGTATAACAAGTTTTGATTTACAAGAAAAATTGATTTTAAACTTCTCTTACATATCAAATCTTGATTGTGTATCCTCCACATCGGCTTGTAAGTAGAAGCACATATACATTCGAATATCTTACAATTCAACTCTCATAATGCAGCCTTATTGGCATGTTCCTTATGTTCACTGGCCTTTATTTTGTGCTTTGGGCTAAAGGGAAGGAAGGTTACTATGCAGCATATGACATAGAAAGTGAGTTCAATGCAGAGAAGCCTCTCCTCTCTTAAGTTAGTATGTCATTAGCAAATATGTAATTTTGTTCATCTTTAGATGTAGAAGGAAAATGAAAAGTAAGCAAGAAAGACAACAGTATTTTTTAAGATTTTTGATTAATGCAAACAACAGTGTCTTTCTTAAAAGATATCAAATTAGAGCAAGCATCGGATAATGCTTAACAATGTTCAAAGTAGCATAAGTTCCACCATTTTTTAAATGTTTTTGCAGAATTATGATGAGCTTTGCCTTGTTCCGGTTATTTTTGACATGGGTCGAGTACTACTAACCCTTTTATAGAGATTGGTAGAAAGTTTCTTGGAAGGAGGAATATTGGAGTTAAGCAATAGAAAATTCTGATAATTATAAGAAAATTCTTCTGCATGCAAAAAAACTCATGTCAAGTTTTGAGTACAAGCTGAGCCATATGGCTACTGATATAGCAGAAACTTTCGGAATTGTTCTCTGCTGAAATTGTTGGCTGACAAAGTTCTAGGAAGATCTTGCGAACTCCATCATCAATCTCTTGTGCACAAGTTTTGAGTGACAGTCAACATTTCTTGTCGAGGATGTCGTTTGTTTTTTGTCTAACGTCTCTATATTGGGAATGTACAATTATCAAAACAAATGAATGGCCAAACAGAAATCATGTATCAACTAAGAAAGAGGAATCTCATGTAAATATCATCAGTTTTGTTAATATTATTTCTTATGAAGTTCCTTTTGGTGTTCCTAACCCCCTGTTGGTATTCAACTATTTTTGGTTAATTTAAAATTGTTATTTCTTCCGGGCTAATGGCTATGGCTTAGAAGGACATTTCTGCTAGAGTTTTAGAAGGAATGTGACAACAAAACATGCCATTCAGTAGTTCTTGTCTTATTTAGTTTTGAGTTTTGTTATATACAAGTTTTTGCATACTTTTTACGTATACCACTGATGTGATTGACTAAATAAATTATTTTATATTAAAATAAAAGTGATACAGAAAGTCACATCAATAGATTATATAAAGAGTACGTAAAATTGACTACACATAAAACTTTTTATTTACGATTAAGTCACTGTAACATACTTGTCCCTCTCGAATGGTTTCCTTTATATATAAAAAAATAATAATAATTCTATTTGCAATCCTATTTTTAGCCATACCTAATTACACACACTAATATATATATATATATCAATTACAAATTTAAAATTTCCGAAGCACAGAAACCCTACCCGATCCATGATTAATAGGCTTCTGATATCTCATGGGGCTAATGCTTGGCGATTGTGGAATTTGATTCATGGTTTCTACATTGCTCCATTTTTCCGACGCACCCAATACATCATTGAAGTGGTTCCACAATAATAAAAGAAAAATGCTGGACCGATGAATCGTACTTCAAATCGACGATACTTAGTTTTCTTTTTTTTTAAAAAAAAAATTAATAATTAAAAAAGTGTTTATTAATAAATTGGTGTTTTTTCAAAAAATAAAAAAATAAACATGTTTAAAAAAATATGGACAAAAAAGAAAAAATTTGTATTGGACCACCTATTGGTACCAGTTGCGGGATCAATAATAAGAAAAATAATATTATAAGATATATTTAAATATAAATAGATTAAAATATATATTTAAATGTAAGAAATAAATTAGAAGAGTTAATTTTTTTTATTTTTATTTTTATTTTATTTTTTAAAAGTAGAAGTTGAGCCCAATATAACCCATCACAGCCGTGTAACTTCCAGGAAATTTTTTAAAGAGTTTTGCTATATACAAATACAGTCGTGTACTAATCTGTGTACCAATATTAATTTATTTATACTTAAAATTTAAATTAACACTATTTTCAATAAAATCTACTTTTTAACTAATCACATCACATTGATACACAGATTAGTGCACAATTATACTTTTAACTATATTTTTCCTTTCTTAAAAGCCGAATTTGCTAGCTGGATGGCAGGGTCCTCAACTGACCAAGACATGGCTTTTGTCAGCAAATAATTGCAACTTTGGTTTTAATACCCCACATATTAAAACTCTGCAGAGAGTAATTGTAGCTCTTAAATAAACTTAGAAGCAGACCAAAATATTGTAGTGCTCCGCTTCGATCTCGACTGCAGTACTTATATACATCGATCATTTCCAGTCAGTTGCTGCATAATTCCAAGTAGATCAAGGGCTATAAGCTTTCTTCGAGTTTGAAATAAAATGCCGTTTTTCAACTGCATGGGGGCAAAGATTTCTGAGTCTCCATGGTGTTCGGTTATAAGCTTTTTCTTTTGGTTTATACTCCATTTTCATCTTCAAATATCAAGTACTACTGCATCTGTTTCAATTTAGTTCTTGAAGACAAATTATTAATTCTGTATTCTCCATATATATAAATATATAATCAAGTTATTGTACTAACTAACCACTCAATTAATTAATATGGTTCTGACTCAGGGTCTTTGCCATATATCTCCTTTTACTTCAAAACATGAATTGTAATTTTTCTTTGATTTCACATTGCCCTCACCTGAACATGTCATATAGCTTTCAGTACACATTGCACAATTACATTTTTGTCCTCTAATCTTTGAGTTGACATTGGACAATTACTATTTTACCCTCATATGCACAATTACATTTTTGTCCTATTTTCTTTCAGTTCACATTGTACAATTACCTTTTTGCCCTTATTTGCAAAATTACATTTTTGTCCTAAAATAATAATAATAATAATAATAATAATAATGAACTTACAAATAAAATTGAAGATTTTGGTTTATTGAAATTTTGTGGAACAAATTAACAACTTATATATATATATTTTTATTTTTATAATTCTTCTTAGATTTAAAACAGTATTTTTCGTATATAATATTATATGAAAAAATAATTATTATTTTCATATTATTTTTCAAAGTAATTCATAATATGAAAATCAATGTTTTAGGAAGATCTTGCAAACTCCATCATCATTCTCTTGTGCACCAAGTTATGAGTCACAGTCAACATTTATTGTCGAGGATGTCGTTTGTTTTTGTCTAATATCTATATATTGGGAATGTACAATTATCAAAACAAACCAATGGCCAAACAGAAATCGCGTATAAACTATGAAAGAGGAATCCGATGTAAATATCATCAGTTTTGTTAATATTATTTCTTATGAAGTTCCTTTTGGTGTTCCTAACCCTCCATGTTGGTATTAAGCTATTTCTATCTGGTTAATTTGAAATTGTTATTTCTTCCAACCTAATGGTTGTGGCTCAGAAGGTTTCTACTAGAGTATTGGGAATGTGACAACAAAACATGCCATTTAGTTCTTCCTGTCTTACTTAGTATTAGGCCTTCTCACATACTAGTTTTCCCTCTTGAATAGTTTTTTTTTTTTTTTTAATAAAAAAAAACTCTTTGCAATCCTTTTTATTGCCACATCGTAATTACATGCATTCACACACACACACACACACACATATATATATATAATACAATTACAAATTAAAAATGTTTGAAGCACAGAAACTCCTATCCGATGCATGATTAATAGACCTCTGGTATCCCATGGGGCTAATGATTGGCGATTGCGGAATTTGATCCATGGTTTTTTTGCTCCATTTTTCGACGCACCCAATGCATCATTGCAGTGGGTTTCACAATAATATAAAAATAAATATACTCTAACTATAAAAGGATTACATAATAGTAATACTATAAAATTAATTGATGTAACTTGATATGATTCATCATATTATAAAATTATATTTATTGTAAAATATATCTAACGAATCAGATGAAGTCATATCAATTTACGAGATTGTTTTTATGTAATTTTTTTATAAATATAGGAGCACTAAAAAAAATAATGTTATAAGATGTATTTAAATAGAAATAAATTAAAATATAGATTTGAATTAATGAAATAAATTGAGTTGAGTTTAATAAAATATAAGAAATTCTATTAATTATGTTGAGCCAACTCCAACTACCGAACAGAGCTGTGTAAGTTCAGGAAGTTAATAGTTGGCCGGACTTGCTAGCTGGATGGCAGAGTCCTCAACTGACAAAGGCATGACTTTCGCCGGCAAAGAATTGCATCTTTGGTTTATGCCCCACCTAAGTCAATGCCGTCAACTCTCTTCAAGCTGAATCCCTGTAACTCACAGTGGTTAATCATAGAGAAATCTTTAAGCTAGCTAGCCAGCTTCCATTATATATAGTATCACAACTCCCAACTCTCCATGAATTAATCTTGGGTTCAAGGGAAAGCCGGTCTTCCTCCGAGCAGCTTAATTGTAAGGTACTACTCTACTAGTTTTACTATCGCTCTTGTTCTTGTTCAGTAATCATACATCTCGTATCTATCTATTTATCTATCTATCCCCACCAGATTAATATGCCTTTCTTTTCTAAGTGACTGAAAAACTCTGCAGAGAGTAGTTGTAGCTCTAAGTAAGTAAACTTATGAGCAGACCAAAATGTTGTAGTGCTCCGCTTCGATCTCTTGACTGCAGTGCTTATATACTAATTCCATCAGTTCCCAGTCAGTTGCTGCATAATTTCAAGTAGATCAAGGGCTATAAGCTTTCTTCCAATTCCAAGAGTTTGAAATAAAATGCCGTTTCTGGTTTGTGTTTTCAGTTAATTTGAAGAAGAAATCAAATCACATATTTTAAGTACTTAAAAAAGTCTCCTTGGTGTTCGGTTATATTCCATTTTGATCTCCAAATATCAAGTACTACTGCATCTGTTTCAATTTAGTTCTTGAAGACAAATTAATTCTGTATTCTCCATATATATACCAAGTGATATCTTTTTCATCAAGTTATTGTACTAAATAACTTCTTAATTAATTAAGAAAAATGTTAAATGTATTTATTATAAAAATCTTACTTTTTCACATGTCAGGAATTGATAGACTGAAAACCAAGAAATTTAAAATTTAAAATTTGAATTTTAAAAGAAAACTAACAAAATTATTCTTATAAATAAAATTATAAATAAATATATATAGCATTACTCATTAATTAATATAGTACTGACTGGTGTTTGTCATATGAAAAATTCTAAACATAAGCCTACGCACTACACACCATACATTTTTTTAATTTTTTTTTTCTTTTTTTTCTTTTATCAAATGTTTGGTATATAGATAACGAGTAAAAAAAATTAATTAGTTTAAAAAAAATAACTCAAAAAAAAATTAAAAAAAATAAAAAAATATGTGATGTGTGATGTATGAGTTTATGTGTAACAAAACTCTTGTCATATATCTCCTTTTACTTCAAAAGATGAATTATAATTTTTCATTGATTTCACATTGTCCTAATTACCTGAACAATTAATTTTTTGTCATATTTGCTTTCAGTTCACATTGCGCAATTACATTTTTGTCCTCTAATCTTTGAGTTGACATTGTAAAATTATTATTTTATGCTCATTTGCAAAATTATATTTTTGTCCTAAAATAATAATAATAATATTAATGAACTTACAAATAATCTAAATTGAAGATTTTAGTTTATTGAAACTTTGTGGAACAAATTAACAACTTGTATTTTTTTTTTATATATTTCTTCTTAGATTTAAAAATAATAGAATTTTTCGTATATAATATTATATGAAAAAATAATAATTATCTTCATATTATTTTTCAAAGTAATTCATAAAAATAAATGATAGTCATTGGACTAATAATATTTTCATTTTACAAAATGCAATTATCAGGTTTAGGTTCCAATTTGGTAAGAACATGCTTTTATTTTGTAAGATTGATATTGCAATTCCAAATTTGAAAAGGATAATAATATTATATTTAAGTCAAAAATGAAATTATTGTCTTTAAATTTAAAGAGTAATATTATATTACTATAGGATATCGTTTCAAAAAATAATAATTGTCTTCATATTATTTCTTATAATAATGAATCATACTATATGGCATTTTTTAAACTTATATTATTTTCATTGGAAAAAAAAACAATTATACTTTTTTAAATTTGAAATGATATGTTCAATAATTTTACAACTAGAAGGGCTATAAGCTTTCTTCCAATTCAAAGAGTTTGAAATAAAATGCCGTTTGGCAATTACTGCATGGGGCAAAGATTTCTGGTTTGTTTTGAGTTTGAAGAAGAAATCAAATCACATATTTTAAGTAAAAAAGAAAGAGTAACATAGGACTTCGGCTTATATATACTACATTTCATCTTCAAATGTCAAGTGGTGCTGCATCTGTTTCAATTTAGACGTTCTTGAAGAAAACAACTCTGCATTCTCCATAATTTGTCTTGCAATCAGTATACCAAGTGATATTTTTTTCATTAAAACTTATCAATCAATATGCTTTTAACTCAGCGTATTTTCTATGAGAAAATTTATTTACAAGTCTAATTTTTTCCACACCCAACACACTGCTGATCATGTAGAAGCTTTCTACGTCAACTACGCTAAAACTTTATTGGTATTTTGATTTTTTTGAAGTTATAATGGGTCACAGTATTATAAGTGGTGTGTTAACACGCAGGCTTATTTGTAGCAAAATTAGTTGGCTATATATATATATATATATTGTTTTATTCTTTTTTTTTTTGTGTGTATATTCTAAATATGAATTTGATGCAAACCCAAATTGATATGGGATATCTTGATCCAAATTCTATATTAATTGCATTGAATTGCTATAAGAAGGTGAATTTGCAAAAATGTGACAAGAAAAGCTAAATATTCGATTGGGGCAATATATAAACGTTGTTTTTTTTTTTTTTTCAAAATCTTCTATTTACATCCATTTTTGCCTTCTTAGGATATATTTCGGTTCAAATTTTGAAAGTGATTCCGATTTTAATTTTGGCCAAATGTTTTGCAGGATTCTTGCCTACTTACATATTTAATTTTTATGCAATAATTTAGATTTTTTATTTTTGGAAAAATTCTCATAATTTTGAGTTTTTGAGTTATTTAAACTTGGTTTGGGGGTTTCATAAAATAATTTCAAATTTTATCATTAATTAATATTTCTCTATAGTTTTTTTTTTTTTTACATGTTTTCTTAATCTCAATTTTTAGTTTCTGGTGCTTAACTAGCCGGGCAGAATACATCATAATTTCTGCAATCCAGGGAGATAAAGTTATCCGCCTTAAAAAAAAAATACTAACTTCTTTACATTTTCGGCCCTAAAAGAAATATCATTTTAGTGATCACATGCCCCTAATAAGTCATTTTCAAGTTACTAGCTATTAGCCAGGTTTGAATGAACAAATGAATGCCATTCATAGAATTAACAAAATGAACTGAAAAAGAAAATATCTTCCATGTGATCTCCGATTTAGTACAAATGTGTAATATTACTTTCCATGCAGTTTCATTTTTCAGATTTCCAGGACTATTACTCTTTTGTGTGGAAAACAGAGAGGCCATGACCACCACTTTCATGCATCGGAATGTCTATAATGCTGCAGCAAAAGGCGACATCTCGTATTTCAATAATGATTATAGATTTTCATGGCCACTAGAAGCATTATTAACACCAAACAAAAACACAGTCCTCCATCTTTTCATCAAAACCTTCGAAAATGGGATAGAATCAACAGAAAATAACTTTGTGAGAGATATACTCAACATGTGTCCCTCGCTTTTATGTCAAGTCAATGTCAAAGATGAAACTCCGTTACATGTCGCAGCAAGGTATGGGCGTGCTAATATCGTTGAGGTTCTGATCGAACATGCGAAATATCCACATTATCAAGATCTTGAAAGAGGGGCTGAAGCAGTAAGGAAGATGCTTAGGATGGTAAACAAAGAGAAAGACACAGCCTTACATGAGGCTGTACGTTATAATCACCTTAAAGTGACAAAACTTTTAATCAAGGAAGACCCAGATTTTCCATATACTGTTAATGATGCCGGGGAGACTCCACTCTACATTGCCGTTGAGAGAAACTATACAGAATTGGCAATGGAAATTCTGCACAAGTGCAAATCACCCGCTTATGATGGTCCCTTAGGTAGAACGGCCTTGCATGCTGCAATTCTTAATACGAACAGAGGTACTTCATTTATAGCTGTACAAATGAATTTATAGGACAACATGAAATATTTAATAAATATAGCAGGTTTTTGGGATAGCAAAGGTACTGCATTGTATCTATCTCGATCTCTCTTCCTATCTAAACCTTAGAGTTGGATGAAGAATCCCAGAGAATTTAAATCCTGGGAATTCTATATCCTTGTTTTTTTTTTAATACATGGGGAAGGGGGATTCAATCCTTGATTCTCTCAGTGGGAAAGCAAGGTATCGTTGCCAATTGATCCAAAGCACCTTGGCGTTTGTTGTGTCAGTTACAAAGTAATTATTACAGTACTTACATGTATTCAAATTCTTTGTAGAATTGATCAAAGCAATTCTGGAAAAAATTGGAGGAGATATAACTAAAAAAGCAGACCAAGAAGGTTTGACTCCACTGCACCTGACTCCACTGCAATTGGATGCATACAGAGATTCGGGGTGGTTAGAGCTGTTGCTGGAACATGATTCACAAGTAGCATACATGAAAGACAAAGAGGGGAGGACAGCTCTTCACATTGCAGCTCATCTTGGCGATGTTGAGGCCATGGAAACGATTATACGCATGTGTCCAGATTGTTGCGAACTGGTTGACAACAGAGGCTGGAATGCGTTGCACTTTGCGGTGGAGGGCGATTGGCCAGATTATGTAATGGAAGCGATCCTTAACAATTTGTCTTTCAGCAAGCTTTTGAACGAGAAGGATTTCGAAGGGAACACTCCTCTCCATCACCAATATTCCGGAAATTTCACGTACAGGACGAAAGATCTCATGAATCACCCCGGAGTAGATAAGATGGCCTTCAACAAAAGTAACCATAATGCTTATCAAGTCGCTATAACTAGTGGAAAGTTATCGGCAGAAGAGGTAACTTCAAAATCGATCTGTTCTCTTTCATCCCACCAAAATGGAACACTAATTAGTTACACGTTTTTTGGCAAAGTTTATGCTTTCATTTGTTTTTGTTGGTCCTGAAATATTTGAGGTATAGGATATCTACCTAGTTCTCTGGGCAGAACTAGATCGACCTGGTCATGGCCCAATAAGCATGCAGCACGACCGATTCAAGCCTGACTTGGGTTTACAGCCCATGATTGAGATTTCACTGCTGCTCTCGGCCCTCTCCCCTGATCGAAGATTTTAAATACACTTTGTTTCATAAATTTTGCAGACTTCAGAAACAATATATTTCGTAAAGAAAAAAAAATGCAAGTAGTATTATTCCTATATCTTGATTACGGCTTTTTTTATCATAACAAGTGAAAAATACTGTTACTCTCATTATTCAGTACACTACAAATTTGATAGGCGATGCAAATGAGGTTTAGATCTCGATTTGTTTCGAGAAGGGTATTCTTCAAGGAGGAACAAGAGGTTCCAAAAGATCTGGAAAAACAAATGAGAGAAGAGAGGAAGAAGGAGTCGCAGGCGAGGATGAAAGAGTATTTAGACAAAGCGGGTGAAGCACACTTGGTAGTGGCTGCACTCATCACAACTGTGACCTTTGCCACAGCTATAACCATGCCTGGTGGTTTTGTTGGTACTGGAGGTGACCCACATTATGAAGGCTCTGCAATTTTGAGGAGAAATGCTGCTTTTAAAGCGTTCATTATCACTGATGCCATATCCTTAGTGCTATCTAGTACTGCTGTTGTTATCCACCTATTCCTGCCACTTTTGTTTAGGTATTCTGAATCTGAAGAAACTCGCTACGATTTTCTCAACCTAGCCTTCCAGTTTATTTTGATGGCTATGGGAGCAATGGTGCTGGCATTTATCACAGGTGCATATGCTGTGTTAGCACATTCCTTATATCTTGCCATTACCACTTGTGTTATTGGGTCATTCTTCTTCCTAATCCTCTCTTTGATATGTGGAAAGTATAGGGAGGATCTAGGTTTAGAGGAATATATAGAAAGCAAGTGCGAACAGCTCGTACAATTATACGGAACATCTATACCGGAAGCTTAAAAGGCGCTGTATGCGTTAAAAGCTAGCCAAGACCATTAATTTAGTGCAGTGATGTAAGGTGGACGGTTTCATCAAAATTGGGAAATCCCCTATTCAGATGTAAGGATTAAGATATGGTTTTAATGCCTAGAAGGGATTAATGAACTTTATATTCTAATGCCTTTTCTTTCAAAAGTTCGATTTATAATTTTGAATTTTTTTTTTAGATCTTTTTACATTTTAAAGACTTTTTATGCTTTCATTACTTTTTAACATATGGCATGTCCTGTACTGGGAGTATTATATAATGGCAATTTCCTGATACATCACATGGAACTAACTTCCTTTCTTACCCAAACATGTTAGCACATTTCGCAGAACATGATTCACCAATTATCCCAAACGAAAGCAATTAAGCATTCCCAAAACACTTATTTTATGTTGCAATACCAAAAAATACAGCAAATTAGTACCAAAAGCATACTTAAAAAAACATTGATTTCCAAATAATGAAGCCTAAGTTGTTTAGAAATGTTCACACGGGCTGAGAATTTGTTGTAAATCTGAATTAGTGGGCTTTATAACAGAGAGTAACTGTAATATGGGAAGAAAACAACCAAATAGAGCAGCAGCTTTCAGAATTATCTTTCAAGTCCACCAAGCTGCTTCATCATGTAAATCATAAAATCAAGTCATGGGTGCGTTTTGTTTGCTTGGTCGTTTATCGCAAAGGATAAGGTGACATTATTTTCAATCTCGTGAGATATTATTTTCTCTAGACAAAGGTAGTTATCAACCCCCATTGACCATTGTAGATAGGACTGCTCATCCGACCCGAGAAATAGTGTTCCGACCCGACCCGACCCAAAATCATCTAATTCCGAAAAGGGGAATTTCCGATTTCTACCGTTACCCGATTAACCGAATCCGAAATTGATTCGGAAGAAAGCGGCTATTCCGACCTCAAGCATCATTAAATAATTTAATAAATAATAAAGAATACTCTCCACGAAAAATAGTTGAGACTCGAGTGGATCTTTTACTGGGTCAATAAAAGGAAGCCATAGTTACCAGAGATTTTCAGGATCGGAAGCTCTTTGGGTCCAAGAGACTCGATCGTCTCCGGTGGAACCTGGAGGTATGGATTTTCCGAAAATGATAACGCGATCGAAGGGAAATAGTTGTGCTGTATCATGGGTTGCTGACTTCGAATGAGACTAGTTCGGCAAAAGGCATCAAAGACTTTCACATAAAGAAGGCACTCAACTCGATGTTTTGGAAGAGAAGCACATCATAGATTCACCATGGAAGACCCATACTTTGTCGTGATATCTGAAATCGAGGGAGACAGGACATTGAAGAGGGAAAAGACTGAAAAGTAAGTGCAGGACAGAGCTAAGAGCCTAAGAGTCTACCTTTTTGCCTTTTCTGCTACTTTTTCAATTTTTATCAATTTTTTATATCCAATTCCGTATAAAACAAACTGTAATCATGCTAGTTGATTTCTCTCAACTCAATTTTTTTTTTCCTTCTATTCGATTAATGAAGCCAATTCGGCTAACGGGTAATTACCCGAACCGACCCGGGTATCAAACGGTTAGAAAACAGAATTACATGTTTCCGATCCACTTTGTTTCGGGTCGGGTCAGAACTACGGGTCGGGTCGGATGGCCGAGTTAAATGTTCACCCCTAATTGTAGATAAGTGAGGTATGAAAGACCATGAGAGACTATAAAATGCTTTCAATATAATGAATTAGCTCTTCAAATAACCTGTGGATGTAGGTTTTGTGTCAAACTATGTAAATCTGTGTATCTTATTTTTTATTTAGATTTTTTGTATTTTTTTTTTTTACTATTTATTGCTATGGATGTATGTATGTCCATAAAAAGTTAATATGGACTTAATGTTATATACCATATTTTTATAGGACATTCATTCCATTGTATAAATGTGATATATTCCATCACTTTTTTATCATCTTTTTTTAAAAAATAATGACTAATGGTGGAATGGTGTAGTATATATAAGGATTTTATATATATATAAATATATATATATATATATATATATATGTACCTACTACCTATTTATTATTTGCAGAGTACTGTCACTTTTTATTTTAAATTTTGTCATTCTAGTCATTACTATTAATGTGACATGTTTTAAATGATTTTATATGTCTATAATTAAAATGGTTATCTACTTCAAAAATGCACCATCAACAACGTCTATAACTTAGACCACTAAATTCAAAAATGAAGAACAAGATTTCTTTTAAGTTTATTATTTCTGTTATTCGTTTAAATTCTTGTGAGGATAAGGGAAAAAGAAATGCGAAACAGAAATAAGACTATAAAAAAAAAACTCAGTTTAATGTAATTAGTCTTCTTTCTTCTCAACATCCAACAATGGAAAGGACAAGAAATTAAGAGTCCACATCATTAAAATAATCCATTTAGTTATCTTTTCGTTTAATAATACATGTTGCATGGCTTCAAGAGAAGCCTAATTGAGTTACAAAGTAGGGGACACTCTAAAACCCCTCTTGCATGCTTTCCAATAAGAACACAATTAATTTTAGAGAACCTGAAATCAAAAATCCATCCAATAAACGTACGGCACAATCACTAGACAACCACTAAAATCAACAAAATCAAACCAACAAGAGTAAAGATCAGCACAAAATGAATTAAGATCAAAGAGAAATTCTAAAAAATTTTACCCTTGCATATATTGACATCGAAATAGAGTCTCAGAGAGGTAGTCTACTTGCCTATTGTCGATGTAGATCAATTGTCCTAGCTGCTGTTTAGTTATTCACCCAGGCTACTAAGATAGATGAAATTGCACAATGAACAAAGAAACGGAAAAAAGGAGAGAGAAATGGAGAAAAAGGAATTGTCGAGCGAAGCTCTACGAGAGAAAGGGAGGGAGAGGAACCGTCAAGCTCGAGAGAAATGGAGAGAGGGAGAGAAAATGAGAGAAAGAAAATTGCTAAAGTAGAAAGCGTATCCCGCCATTGGTGATTATTTGTCAATAAAATGTCTTTGATCAGTGAACAGGAATTCACCAACTATGACTACCTTTTGATTTACTCTAGCTCATAATCTCACCTGGAGAACTTTAGCTAGTCCAATGCATCTGACCGAAGTAAAAATTAGCCAATGCCAATAGTCAGAGATATATATAAATATATATCCAGCATATATCTTTTAAAGGGTTGTACGACGCTAAGCAGTTACCCTTGATAAGACTAGCTCGAAACTAGTCATCTCTGAGCCCACTACTGTTATGCTTAAACAAGACCATTGTCAGGATGGCAAAGGCAAAGAGAAGGTCACATCTTCTAATGTAGCCAGGTTATCTGCACACCTTAAGAAAACCAATGGGCATTGTTAAGCCTAACAATCCTTTTGATTCTTTGAAAAAATAAAAAAAGGGACCAAGAGAAAAATGCCCAAGTTCCTACTAAACTTGTGGAAAAGAAATTTGTTTCTCTAAAACAGATTCAAAAGGAAGAAGAAAAATCAGAATCTGTTCCCACTGAACATATTAGAAATGAGAGCTCCATTGATATTAATAAATTAATGACGGGTGAAAAGAAAGGACTTGCAGAAATTACTACCCCATCAGAATTTTTTCATTGGAGAACTGCAGCAAGAAACTCTACCATGGAAACCAAAGATGGAGATGTCGTTTGGTTCACCAAAAATAAGCAGATTAAAGGATCTAACTTTGTTTTACTTGTAAGAACAAATCCTTTAATGGCAACAGCCTTGTGTAACTGCGGTCTTATTGATTGCATTTATCCAAGCAAAAACCTAGTCGAATTGATATATTTCCCAGAAGGTCTCATTGGTGCAGTGAAGACAAACATGAAGAAGATCAAGGCCCCGAGTTTTTCTGCTAATCAGCCACTGTTCATCAAGAAACACCCCACACCTGATATGGATGTCCTTTTTTTTCCTTCATTCTGAAATGCATTTGAACGCGACCCCATTTCAGGTTTTGAAAGTTTGAACCCATCCCGCTCCCGCGCCCCTCTCCCTTCCTCTCGTCTTCTCGTCACCCAGCACCCTCGAGCATCGACGACTCTGTCGTCGCCTAGCACTAACGACTCTTCGGCTGCAACTGCCCATTGCCACTCATCCCCCTCCCACACCCCCCCTCCCTCCCGTACCTCTTGCCACCCAGCACCATCATTTGACGAGAACCACTCGTCGCCCTCAGTGCCACCGCGCAACGCACCCTCGACTCTTTGTCGTCCCTCTCATAGGCCAGCACCCGTGGCTCGTCGGCCTCCCTCTGCCCATCGCTGCCCATCGCTGCCCATCGCTGCCCAGCACCTGCAACTCCTACCTCTGTTTTGCTACCCATCTGCTCAACAACAAGAGGTAACTCCTACCTCTGTCTCATAGCTACCTCTGTCTCATTTCTGCTTTCTAAGAAATGATGGGATTATCAGGTGTTGGATTTTGTGGTTGTTACATGTAGATTGTGTTATATTGTTCCAATTTCACACCTTTCATGGGTGATTAGGTGGTCTAAAACGCAGGTTAATATTTTTTATCTGGACAAAGTTATAGTGTAATCAATGCACGTACATAGGACTCCAGCACAAGTTTGATGTTTTTCTGCGTACTCGACCTTGGTCATTGGTCATGTACTGCTACATCATTTCCTTTTGTTTTAGTCCTAACGCATGGATATTTTTCCATCAAGCATATGCAACTTAATTTATGCCATGTTTGAATAGTAAGCCGATTGTTGTCTCTTATCCTAAAAATCGAAGAGTTTGTCTTCCTAGTTTATACCTTTCATTATGTATGTTACTCTTCCTCAGACAAATTGGATTTCTTTAGCATAAATCTTTCAAGAAAATTCAATTTTTTCCTCTTGTCACAGTAGCTTGCTTATTTATCCCCCTATAAAGGCGTAAATAAAATGAATGTAAGGTAGGTGTTTGAAGAAATGCCTTTAAAGGAAAATTCTTTCGTTCATGGTTTTTAATTATGTTCTTTCTATTGCATAAAGGCTTTACAAGATATATATAAGACTAGCTTCATAGCAGAGAGAAATCCCATAGAATTCGGGACTTAGGACACCTTGCATTACACCTCAACATTTCTGTTATAAGGAATCTATCTAATTCTGTTATAAAGAATCTATCTTAAGTTTTCTTGGTCTGGCGTGGTATTCTTGCAATTCTGATTAGCATTTGAGCTGGTCCTTCTAGAAGCATTTCCTTGGTTCTGATCTAAGGCAGAGGAAATCACTGCCTTAACAATCTAGTTTCATTCATTTCTGGTGCTAGTAATTTATTCATCTAGTATTTTCCATTTAAATTTAATGCTACTGCCAGTTTTGGCTGATACGATGCATTGTAGGGACTACACCACTAGAGCTGTTATTGCTTATTTCGTCCAAAAGAAACGCTTCTTAATTATCATTATTTCCACTTCAGCATTTCACTTACCATCTGCATCTAAATGCCTTGTTTCTCAATTGTAGAGATCCCCTATGGTGGGCATATTGACAAGGCATGATTTCATGCCGGAGCACATTAAGTTTGCACCCCATGCTAATAAGGAGCCAGTGGAAAAGATTACGATTCCGGTTCCCACCTCTGAGTAAATTATCTTAGAGAACCTCAACAAGCATTGAAGCTTAATTATGAGATTAGGTTTGTAAATAGTCTTACTAGAGCTACTCAGATTACAGAATTGTTAAGAGGACCAGCTTTGGTTTCTTCATTTACAAAATCTTTAAAAAATTTAGAGCCAGAGAGGGCCAGACAAGGATAAATAATGTTTTGTTATATCATCAAATTTTATACATTAGATGATGCAATGAACGAAGTGTATGCTTCATGAACCATTAGTTGTGATCATTCTTAATGTTACAGGAAAATAAATTATGGATGCCCACTTTTGGGAAGTTTTTATCTTCTAGAGGTTAGAGCATTATCTAGATGATGACTGATGAGTTATGAAGCAATATTGTAAAATGATCCTAGCAGTGAGAATATTGGCATACAGGTGAAATGTAGGGTAACCAAGTTGATAGAATAAAGGGCAATTTTTTTTATTTTCAACTTTGATTCTTGACGGCCAAGGTTGCTGGTGGCACATTAATAAATCTCTCTTAGTCCATTTCGTCGTTCAAGTACAACTTTCGAGGCTGTCATGACTAACATAGAAACAAAGGTGGTTAAGGGATAGAATTTTGCTCCCCTAGAACCCATATTCTCATTCTCCACCGCCTACTTTTCCATGGAAAGTGTCTCCATGACACCATTCTCGATTCTTATATAACATTATTGCAAAGTTCAAGGGAAGCAAAACTCTTATACATTTTCAATTCTACATGACAGCATAACAAAGTTCAAGAAGCAAAAAGAAAATGCCTTCCCCATTTCCTTTTGATGCTTGTCATAATGAGGCACTGCTTTGAGATGAGAAGTTGTAAAACAATAAACATCTTCGTATGTGTTCAAGAAATAAGAATAAAGCAAAGAACAAAAAAGCAAGATTTGTTCAATGGAAAAATATGCTTTGTCGTGTGAATGCTGAAGAAAATACAATTGATTTATAAATGACAACTTTCAAATTGCAATCAATGCCCTCTCCTTGCACTCTTAAGATAGTCTGCCCTTACTGCCCACAACTATTCTCCCACTGATTTCATGTCTGGGCAATCGGGTCGAATCAGTTCTGCACAGTGGAATGCCAAAGAAAACATTTTCACAAGTACCTCTGAATCGACGACTTCCACCATCAAAGGATCCACCACACTTCCTTCATTGTACTTTTTAAAGGCCTGCACATTATGAAATCCATTGAGAACTTAAATAATTGAATGTTAGCAGTAACTTTAAAATGCATGGAAAGCATAACTTAGCTACAAAGTAACAATAAAAGCGACATCAGTGTCCTACTTTGGGCAGGCAAAAAATTTCCTTCATGCCCACCACAGGGGATCTTTTCCACCGGCTCCTTACCAATAGGGTGCAAACTTACTATGTGCTCCGACATGAAATCGTGTAAAGCCTTTATGCAATGTAATAGAAAGAGCAGAATTAAAAACCATGAATGAAAGAATTTTCCTTTAAAGGCATTTCTTCAAACACCAGCCTTACATTCATTTTATTTACGCCTTTATAGATGGATAAATAAGCAAGCTATTATGATGAGAAAAAAATTGAATTTTCTTGAAAAATATATGCTAAAGAAATCTAAATTGGCCGAGGAAGAGTAACATACATAATGAAAGGCATAAATCAGAAAGACAAACTTTTCGATTTTTAGGTTTAGAGACACCAATCGGCATATTATTCAAACATCCTACCTAATTATCCAAAGATTCCAAACTCCCAATCACCCAAAATTGAAACCGATAGCCTAGCCACATTCTACCTTATTATCATCATTCATGGGCTAATTAAAATGAAATGAGTTAGATCAATGTATCTGTTTATGAAAATAATAAAATCAATACATGAATACATGTCAACATCCCCAAGAGGAAACATAATTTCTGCATGCCCTAATCTTTTTAAACCTTATGCTACTTATTTATTTGCCTTTTTCCAATACATACACAACATGGGTATGATCATGGAGTGAAAAATGCAACCTCATTTCCCTTTAACAGAACATGTAAATGTTGAAAATTGGAAATTTTTAGTTTTCTATGTAATTGAGCTAAGCCTCCAACACCAGAAGAAATATATCACTTACAAGATTGATTGGAATACTTGGATCTAGATTGCTTGACAATCTAAATTAATATCATTAGAAAGGCTATAAAGCATAAAAAATCCTTCAATCTGGGTTGCTTGATAATGACTTCTCAAAATTTTAATTGCAAAAGTTGTCTTTGAATTTGGGTAATTTTTCCACTGTATATATTGCCTCATTGCCATTACTAGAATTAAGAAAAATAGGCCATATGTCATATGACCATCTATAAGTGGTCACTTTTGTCTAGAAATGAACATCTAACTTACAACTGAATCCTAGTGGAAAATAAATGATTAAAGATGGGGGGAAAACTCACACCATAGATGATGGCAAAGGAAAGAAGATAACAAACAACTTTCACCATAAATAATGGCAAGGGAAGAGTTTACCTCCCTCATTTGATCATTTTGTTATTTCTTTTCCTATTACTTTGTTTTCTATTGCAGATGAAGTTGTTGCTCCTATTGATCCTAGAAAGGTAGAAATTGTTCAGAGGTATGTTTATCACTAGAGCACCAAGATGCTCCATAAATTGGCTCTGTTGTCACTCTTAGAGCAATAAAAAAAATGTAGGTCTTGAAGAGTCCACAAACTATCTTTGGTTTCATTGTCATGGCACCAAGATGCTAGTCAAGAGTATTTTTTATGTTTCTTTAAAAAGATATATGTAGGAAAAATCATTGAAACTAGTTTTATGTATAAGTAGTATGTACTGGTTACGGTGTAACTGATACTTGATGATTGTACCCAATCTTCAAAATAAAATTATAACTTTGCAAATATATGACACTCCTTGGTCAATTTGAGGATAAAAAAATGACGATGGCAAAGCTTTTTAGAACCCTTTCACGTTGGATGTATACTCATTGTAGATCTTGTGTTTCAAGTTTCGAGATTTATTTAATTTTCCTTTTCTTGATTTTTGTTTTTCATGCATACACCTTGTATACCCAAACAACCATGTATGATCACAAATTTTAACATTTACCACCAAAAAAAAAAAAAAAAAAAAAAAAGCTCAACATTTTATATCTTACAATCTTTCATCACACAATCAAGTGGAATCTCTTGTTTTTATCACTTTATTCCTCATGTTTTTCCTTTTTTTTTTCTTTTGTTCTTGATAGTTTCTCTTATTTCATGTGAATTTCAAGAGCATAAATTTGTTTTCACCTTCTTTTAATTGCACAGGTACATCCAGTGGTAGATTCACAAAAATTTGACTCACGAATTTCACCCAAATTTCACACAAGGAATTTCAGCGCTGAATATTTTTACATTAAGAGAGAGAGTAAGAGAAAACTCACTTGTGAGAAGGGGCTTCGGTGTGAGCAGTGCCAAGGAAGAGCTAGTGACAGAATGTCTAGTCGAAGGGGATGAGCTGGCCACTAAGTTGTTTAGTGCGACGATCTGCAGAGAAAAATCGCATTTTCAAAAGAAGAAATGTGTGAGAAAGAAGAAATGTAAAGACCCATTTTTTAACATCAAATACTTGGTCCAACTGTGTGAGGGGAGTAAAAATGTCAGGGCCCAAAGATCAAGCCCAACCCACAAGGATAGGAGCTAGGAAACAAAAGGTGAGTTAGGGAGACAGGGAGGGTCAGGAGCTAACATGGGGGCATGGAGTGTTAGGGGAGAGCGGAGGGGGGCTGGACACATGGGGTCAGGGAGTAGGATGAGCTGTCAAGGGGTGCATAAGGTATGGAGCTGTCAGGGGAAAGGATGGCACGTGGACAGAGGGGTCACCTTAAAAGGGGCTGGTTCTTCTTTTTTCCAGGTTCGTCTTCTTCCTCAGTTTTCTCTTCTTCTCCAACTCCACCTTCAATCTCTGGACAGAGAGCTCCATTGCAGGAGTTCACCTCTAGCAAACACACCCAAGATCACCATTGTATAGTGAGAAACGAGTGGCTATGAAAGACTGTAAACAAGAATATTATAATGAATTTTTCCTCCTCAAATGCCCGTACACATAGGCATATGCCGAACTACCTAAATATGTGTGTCCATCTCTTTTATTTTCTATACTCTTATTTCCTTTTCACCGATATGAATGTACACGCCAACACTGTACATGTCGCACTAGACCACTGCCAAGGGATCAAACCATGTCGTTCGAGACTCAAATCTTCTTAGTGGGCCTGGAATGACTCTTTCTCCCCTTCCAATCTGTTGTACAATTTTTAAAAAGTTAACAAACTAGAGAGAAAGAGAACATATGCAACTAGAGAGAGGTGGTGTGGTGGCGCCTTCAAGACCAAATGAAACCAAGAAGCTCCTATGCATTGGGAAAGAAAATTAAATTGAAGTGGACAGAAAGAAGAGAAATGCGTAAGAAAGGAACGAAATGGAGAGAAGAGGTGTATTGGCAAAGCTCATATACTACACCAACTGAGAGTGTAGCACGAGTACGGCAATCGACAAGTTAAAAGAAAAAAAAAAAATTATTATTTTTGAGTTTTTTTTATCATTTTTTTCATATTCCTAAATAATTTTTAAAAAATATATATTTCACAATATCATTTAAAAAGTACTTTTTTAATCACTAACAAATAAAATTACTTCGGAATCCTTCCTTGGAATGGATCCTGGGAGTATATATTTATTCTTGACAAATATTCATTAAAAAATAAGAAGATCGAGCTCCAATTTACTTATATTTAAGGAATGAAAGTAGAAAAAAATTCGGATGAAGTTGCTAATCCAATGACAACGGATTTACCCACAAATTCGTCATATTTGACTGAGCAATACCGGTGCTTGAATGTCAGCCTGCACATGCTAAAGCTTTCTTGTGAAAGGAGTAATGCCACACTTACCGAGGCCCAACTACGATTGAGAATAACATTTTCTTCTAAAAAATACGGTTAAAGATAAAATTTATCGTATACTTTTTAGGCATGATTTACTAGAATTTTTCTTTTGAGTATTGCTAGGTGCGGCCAGCAGTGACCGTTGGGCCTACTTTGAGGCAAAATTTATTTTTCTAATTTTTTTATTTTTTATTCATATTTTTAAACATTTCAAAAATAATATAAAAAAATAATATACTAATATTTATTTTCTTAATCGATAAATAAAAAAAATTAAATACATTATCAATTAAAATGAAAGAAACTAAATAAAGTAACATTATTCTTTCTCTTTCTACTGTCCCATCACTAAAGCAAAGACAGATTTTGAGGCACCAACATCTTCAACATGTGAAGGCATGTGAAAAGATTCTCGCTCTTGGAATAATTTTAAATAAAAACTAAATAAAATATTAATTTTAATATTATTATTATTTTAAATTTTAAAATTTAAAATAATTAAATTATTTATTATATTTTATACAAAATTTAAAAAATTATAATAATAAAATAAAATAAAATAAATACTTTACAAATCCAAACGCGCCTAAAGCATAAAAGCAGCCTCAAGTGCTGAGCTGACAACGGCTTCTGCGGGAGTCGGGACCAACAATCCCAGAGTCCCAGTACAGCATAAAAGATTCTCGCCGAGTAAAGCATCAAAACAGTCTCAACGGCTTATTTTTAACAGAGAATGTTGAAAATATTGAAAGAAGTAAAGGCTATATAGTATATATTGCATTATTCATATTGCAACGTGTTAGATAAAGAAATAAATATGTATTTATTATTATTATTGTATTATAATCTTTTCTTTTTAATTTTTGTGTGACTTATATAATTTTATTTTTTGCTATATAACATTGTATTGTATAAGAAGAGATATTATAAATTTATTAATAGATAAATAAAATATTTAAAATAAATAAAAATATTAAAAAATAATAATTAAATAATATAAAAAAACAAAAATTAATATATGATAAATTGTAAAAGTCGTTAAATAAAATTTTAAAAAAAAAAATTTGAGGATGTACTTTTTATAATAAGATACAAAATCCAAAGTGAAATAAATTATACAAACTCCAAATAAATAAATTTTGCATAAACTTTTATAAAAAAAAGTAAACTCTACTTTTAAAAAATGTATAAAAAATTTATTCTTTTTCAATATCTTTTTTATAAATGTATATTTAAAATTTATATATATATGATATTACTCAAATCAAAATTATCTAAGGTTTACCACACCAATAATACATCTTTTCCACAAAAGGGTATTAGTTGTCAAATAATTCAAGGGCAGTTGAAGTCATTTGAAGACCTCAGCTCAACCATAAGAAGGAGCCTTCTTCACCATTCGAGGACACGATGAAAATAAGAAAGGGTGCTTCTGCGGAGACCCCGATAGGTCTTCTTGGTTTTTTTTTTTTTTTTTTTTCTTAAGTCATTTAGAAATGTAAATGACTTAAAGAAAAAGAAAAAATAAAACCAATTCAGTGCCATTTCTGCTTACCTACAGTGCTACACGGTGCCTACAAGCTGCTTGCCATTAATCCTCGGAGAAAGCGTACAGATCGTTTGCTCTGGAGATCAAGAAACTAGTAATCCAGGTTAGAGATCAGAAAGCTGATGATACCGTAAGGATTCTAGAAGCAATTCACTCATGTGATTGCAACAAAAAATTGTTAGATATATGTCTACCAAAGATAGATATTATTATTAACAAGCCATCATCGTCTAGTGAACACTAGTACCAGGGTTCCAGTTCCCTAGAGGAATACATAATGACCGATTTGGTTTCTGATGAATATATTAGAAACAAACTGTAAGCCCATTAGTTCGCTAGAGACCCCAATCATGATTGGCCTTATAGATCATAGTTGAAAGAACTACAAATACCGAAAAAATTATAAATTTTGGAAGAGTAGTAAAAACAACTATCAACAGTCTCCCAAAAAGAAGAGATGCTTTAGGAAAAAGAAACCTTTTGCCTATTGCAGATGTTGGCTCTGCAACGAAGAAGGACATTATGCAAATGAATGTCCTAACAGAAGAAGACAAAAGAATGTAAAAATTCATGAACAAATCATGGATAAGGCATTCAGATTAAATTTCATTCCCATTGAATCAGATTTAAGTGATAATGAATCTGTATACAGCTATTATACAGAATCAGAGTCAGAAAGTATGACTTCAAGTCAATCATCTTCTTTGAATTCAGATAAATGAATTTTAAGATTTTTATTTCTGCAAAGAATGTGGAAGATCTATATACGCACAAGGAATAGCCCATGTGTGTTATAGAAAGCAGCAAGCTTTCAAAACTCAGGAAGAAGTTGTTATTAACAATAAACCTTCTATTACTGATCCCAATAGTACTAATTTTGAGATCGGTATCAAATTAAAAGGATACAATAAGTATTATTTGCATGCCTATATATATTGATACAGGAGCAAGTATGTGTTTAGCCAATAAATACACATTACCGCCCCATTTATGGGAAAAATTGCCGATAATTCTACTATTGTGTTTGATTATTGTTCAAAAAACATAACCCTTGTGATTGCAGGTCATAAGTTTCTTGTATGTACCAACAATCTACCGGAGCAGCATGACAATGGATGTGCTTTTAGGTAACAATTTCGTGAACACTTACCAGCCGTTTTGTCAATATGATGAATACATCGCATTAAACACCTTAGATAATAAGACCTGTTTATGTGAAAAAGAAAGAAAAGCTTTGGCTTTAGCTTATGAAGATTTTATGAACCAACATAAAAAGCAGAATCGTGGGGAGGTTAACAAAAAAATTGAAAAACTTTTACCCACAAACATATTAGTTCTTGAAGAACCACTAGAAAAAAGAAAGATCGAACAACCCAAGACTAGTTTCAAATTTCAGAAAGAGTTGAAAAACACTCTTGAAACACTAGAAGATTGGGATAGACTCCTAGAAAAAGAAATTTTTCTAGATAAGAATCCTTACCTTTTAGAAATAAAAGAACACAATTCTAAGACTGAAAAATACTTGGAAGAAGTTGAAGAACAGCTTGAAAAAGCATGTTCAGAAAACCCAGCTGCGTTTGGATGTAGAGCTGAGTTGAGTTGAGTTGAGTTGAGATGAAAGTTGAAAGTTGAATAAAATATTGTTAGAATATTATTTTTTAATATTATTATTATTTTTGGATTTGAAAAAGTTGAATTGTTTATTATATTTTGTGTTGAAATTTAGAAAAGTTGTAATGATTAGATAAGATGAGTTGAAGTGAGTTGAGGATCTAAACTGGTTAGACTTTGGGCAAGACAAAAGCCTGAAGCAGAAATCAAACTTCTACCTCCAGGAACACCAAGTTGTTAGGGTAAAACCTATGGAATACACTCCAGAGGATAGAAAAGAATTTGCTAAGCAGATTCAAGAATTACTAGAACTTAAAAGTTATTAAGGCTAGTAAATCAATGCACTCTTTTCCAGCATTTCTTGTAGAAAATGAAGTTGAAAGAAGATGTGGTAAAAAGAGAATGGTAATCAACTATAAGAAGCTGAATGAAGTTACAGCTTTTGATGGTTATTATATTCCAAATAAAGAACAACTCATAGAGTTGATCAGAGGAAAACAATGGTTCTCCTCATTAGATTGCAAATCAGGATTTTGGCAAATTAAGCTAAAACCCGAATGCTCCTCATTGACGGCATTCAGCTGCCCTCAAGGACAGTACGAATGGAATGTAATTCCATTTGGACCAAAACAAGCACCAGGTATTTTCCAGAGACATATGGATAATATCCTGAAACCATTTAAAGATTTTTGTATTGTTTATATAGACAATACTAATCTTTAGTGATGAAGAAAATGCACATGTAAAGCATCTAAAGATTGTTTTAAGTGTTTGCATCCATAACGGAATTGTATTACCAGCAAGAAAGCTATGATAATGGTCCGGAAAATAAATTACTTAGGCTTAACTTTAGAAAAAGGAAAGCATAAGCTACAGCAACATGTCCTAGATCATATTCAAAATTTTCCTGACAAGATCGGAGACAAGAAGCAGCTTCAAAGGTTTTTAGGCTATTTAACCCATGCCGAATCATACATCAAACGATTAGCTGATGTGAGAAAACCTCTACAGCTTAAGCTCAAAAAAGTAGCATGGAATTTGAGTGACCAGGATTCCAATTGCATGAAGCTAAGGTAAAAGATTTACCAGCTTTATATCATCCTAACCCAGAAGAAAGACTGGTGTTAGAAACGGATGTTTCCAATGAACATTAAGATTCTTATCATGAAGTGATATAGTTGTTCTTGTCTTATTTAGTTATGAGTTCTGTTACATATAAGTTTTTGCATACTTTTTATGTATTTCACTTATGTGATTGGCCAAATAAATTATTTTATATTAAAATAAAAGTGATATAGTTAATCACATCAGTGAATTATGTAAAAAGTATATAAAAATAACTACATATAAAACTTTTTGTTTAGCATTAAGTCACTCTAACATACTTTTCCCTCTCGAATGGTTTCCTTTTTATAAAAGAAAATAATTCTATTTGCAATCGTATTTTTTGCCACGTCTAATTACATATATATATATATCAATTACAAATTTAAAATGTTCGAAGCACAGAAACCCGAAAAAAGCTAAATGCAAGTGCCGAACGTAACCGGCGTGCAAGCGGCGTGTCCACTCATTTAATAAAACGGTGTGTTTTTCTTTTACTTGCTTTTTGTTCTTAACGATATGTGTTCCATTTTCTTATACATTTTCCTCTGCATTTCCTTCTATCTCTATCTCTCTCTCTCTCAATTTCGTTTCCCCTTGCCTCCCTTTATCTCCGTCTCCGTCGAACCTATCCTTCTCCCTCTCCATCTTGTTTCCTCTTCCCTCTTCTTCTCTATATCTTAACCCTAAATCCATCCCTCTCCATCTCCATCTGTCCCCTTCGTAACTCACCTTAATTCAAATTAATATCTTCAAAATCTGAAAGGAGCATCAAGGTTGACCCATTTCTCTTCGTACAAGCTCCCTGAACGCAATTTATCTCTTCGCTAGCATCCAATAATTTTCTACCTCGCTATCTTCCAATAGAATGAAGTGAGAGAAGCACCAAATTTATTGCTTTCGAAAATTAGAAAAATTTCATTTGAACTGTGTTTCGATCAGATGAGAATGAGACTGAACCTATAGATTGCGCGAAATTGGTGAGGCAAAGAGAAAGCTGTTTGTTTTGGTGCTGATGAATCTGAGTCTACAAAGCACTTTCTGAGTGCCGAACCGAGTTCGGTCCAGCTGAGCTCGTTCCCTTTGCAGAGCCCGAGTGGCCAAAGCTGAGGTGAAACTGCTCTCTGCTACGGAGCCGTTATAAGTAGCCACCACCGCAAAAGCTGCAAGAGGAGTACGGGTCGAGTCGCTATGGCCTCAAGAAAACCTCCTCACCAGCTCAGCTTGCAGCAATTGAGAGAACTGCCTCGCCTTCGCCACCGCCTTCGCCTTAAGCTCTTAAGAGAACTGTCACAGCTTGCTCAAAGAGCTCCTTTTGATCAAGGCATTCCTCGAATGTACAATAAACTAAGAAAAATACATATCCTCTCTATAACTTGGAAGATAATATTTTGCCTCCATTTTTTATTTTAATTAAAATAGTCGCTGATGTAATGCTACGTCAGCCTACTCCGGGGCGACTGAATATCCCGAATGTACGTAGCAGCTTTGCAGAAACCCTACATGATCCATGATTAATTCTGATTTGTCATGGGGCTAATAATTGGCAATTGCGGAGTTTGATTCATAGTTTCTACGTTGCTCCATTTTCCGATGCACCCAATACACATCATTGAAGTGGTTCCACAATACTAAAAGGAAAATGTTGGGACCGATGAATTGTACTTCAAATCGACCGTTACTTAGTTTTCTTTTTTCAAAAAAATTTAATAATTAAAAAACTGTTTATTAATAAATTGGTGTTTTTTCCAAATAAATAAATAAATGTTTAAAAAATAATGAAAAAAAATTGTATTCTTATTGGTCCAACTATCAGTACTGGTTGCAGGATCAATAATAAAAAAATAATATTATAAGATATATTTAAACATAAATAGATTAAAATATATATTTAAATGTGTAAAACAAATTATGAAGAGTTATTTATTATTTAATTTTTTAGAAGAAGTTGAGCCCAACATAACCCATCACAGCCGTGTAACTTCCAGGAAATTTCTTAAGGAAAATGATAGTCTACTTTTTCTTTTCTACCCTTCTACTACCAAGCCTCTACGTGGCTTTATTTTGCTTTTTATATTTCTTCTGCTTTATCTGAAATAGGAAATGTGTTTGAATTTTAAATACTGTGCTAAAAGCAGAAGAAAAATAAAAAGCAAAATAAAAGCCGAATTTGCTAGCTGGATGGCAGGGTCCTTAACTGACCAAGACATGGCTTTTGTCGGCAAATAATTGCAACTTTGGTTTTAATACCCCACCTATTAAAACTCTCTTCAAGCTGAATCCCTGTACCTCACAGTGGTTAATCATAAAGAAATCTTTATATATAATGGAAGCTAGCTAGCAATATTAAAGATGAATAATGCTAGGGACAACCGCCTCATATCCTCGGTGCGGCCTCGTGACTGATGTGGATAATATTATATTAAAACAAAGAAGCCCAAAGACTGAAAAGTAGAAACAAAACACGGAGCGGAGGGAGAGGGAAAATCATTTTGAAGAATCCAGAC
This sequence comes from Carya illinoinensis, assembly GCF_018687715.1. Classification (NCBI taxonomy): domain Eukaryota; kingdom Viridiplantae; phylum Streptophyta; class Magnoliopsida; order Fagales; family Juglandaceae; genus Carya; species Carya illinoinensis. The sequence continues at coordinate 22,263,551 of NC_056763.1, forward strand.
CCACGAACCCACCAAAACCAGATTTTGAAGAACTTGATCGCCCTCGCTGAAGTGCCGTCGTCTTCCGTCACTGTCGCTGTCCGGTTGCTGCGGTCGCCGTCGTCTGGGTTCCTTTTGGGTCTTCATCCATCGGCATTTATTTTTGAACGGTATTCCTCTAACTTTTGAAGTGAAGTGCAGAGATCCCCTTCCCATCATTGTCAGCCTCTACTTCTACCTTTTAGTTCCCCGGTAAGAAACATAAAGCTATAATACTGTTCAAAATCTGGTTCAATATCTAGTTCAAAGCTGTAATACCATTCAATATCTGGTCTATGTATACCATAAAGCTGTAATACCAGATGCAATATCCCATCTTTCTTTTACCGAAATAATTTTTTGTATGATAGTTTGCCTATGTAATACATATATTTGCAGTGTATGAGTACATGACTGCGCATTAAGTGTAAAGAAGGCATTGGTATTCTTTCTTGAGCAAAGCTTACATGAATGTAGCCATAAATATTAAAAATTGCTTAAACCTGCTTGAGGATAGATGAAGGCAAAATATTAAAAATTTTATTTTGATGATTTGGGCAAGTTATGGGCAATTCACCATATTAAAAATATTATTTATATTCTTTGATTTGTTGCAAAAGTCTTACATGAATGATACTGAAACCCACAATTTTGAGATCCATATGATGATGATGGCTAACGTATTGGGGCTTCTTATGAAAATGACTAAAGTTGATAGAATGCAGATATGTAGGTTAAGTAATATTTGATATATCTTTGTTCCATAGTCATGAGTATTATTCTATTTTTTCTTGGCCCATGCATAGTCATGAGTTAGATTTCAATTTTTTTTAAGATTTGTTTTTCTTATTTTCTTGTGGATATCCAAAGTGTAAAGCAGTAGCTGTTGTGATAACAAAGTGCCATGTTTGGTCAAGCATTATCGACCATTTTTTTTTATTAATTTATTACCTAATAAACGAACCCACAAACCCGTCGTCTTCATCCTCTTGATCCTTTGTTCCTCTCTGTAATCTTTCATATAGGAAATCTAAGAAATCTACTCTGTAATCTCACGTAGAGGGATGGAAGGTTATTTATTTGAGGAGCAAAAAAATAGCAGATAAAAGATGGAATATTTTATTGAAAAAGGCATAATTTGGTGCAGGTGTTTATCAAGGACCTCTTGTGATGGCTCCTCCTCAGTATGCCACGGCTCCCGCACCACCTCGAAGATAAACTGGTTTTCTTGAGGGATGGTATGTATTAAACTAGTTTTGTATCTAATAATTGATTCTTAATTAGACATATACATACATATTATATATATATATATATATAGATATATCTATGGGATATTCCAATCTTGACAGATTTTGTGTGATTACGCAGCCTTGCAGCTTTGTGTTGCTGTTGCCTCTTGGATGAGTGTTGCTGCGAACCCTCCATTATATTTATCCCCTAAAACTATTGCTGTACTTAATACACAGAAAATGAGGAGTTCTTTGTATTCCTTAAAGATGTAGTCGAATCACATATTCAGTAGTTCTTGTCTTATTTAGTTTTGATTTCTATTATATACAAGTTTTTGTATACTTTTTACGTATTTTACTAATGTGATTGATTAAATAAATTATTTTATATTAAAATAAAAGTGATACAGCTAGTCATATCAATAAATTATATAAAAAATATGTAAAATTGACTACACATAAAATTTTTTATTTAGCATTAAGTCACTCTAACATACTTTTCCCTCTGGAATGGTTTCCTTTATATAAAAAAAATAATAATTCTTTTTGCAATCCTATTTTTTGCCATACCTAATTACACACACTAAGTTCAGAAACCCTACGCGATCCATGATTAATAGGTTTCTGATATCTCATGGAGCTAATAATTGGCGATTGTGGAATTTGATTCATAGTTTCTATATTTCGACGCACCCAATACATCATTGAAGCGGGTTCCACAATAATAAAAGAAAAATGTTGGACCGATCAATTGTACTTCAAATCGACGATACTTAGTTTTTTTCAAAAAAAAATTAATAATTAAAAATTTGTTTATTAATAAATTGGTGTTTTTAAAATAAAAAATTAATAATTAAACATGTTTAAAAAAATATGGACAAAAAAGGAAAAAATTGTATTGGACCACCTATTCGTACCAGTTGCGGGATCAATAATAAGAAAAATAATATTATAAGATATATTTAAATATAAATAAATTAAAATATATATTTAAATGTAAGCAATAAATCACGAAGAGTTAATTTTTTTATTTTTATTTTTTTAAAGTAGAAGTTGAGCCCAATATATCCCATCACAGCCGTGTAACTTCCAGGAAATTTCTTAAAAGCCGAATTTGCTAGCTGGATGGCAGAATCCTCAACTGACCAAGACATGGCTTTTGCCGCTAAATAATTGCATCTTTGGTTTTAATATTAAAACCCCTCCAAGCTGAATCCCTGTACCTCACAGTGGTTAATCATAAAGAAATCTTTAAGATAGCTAGCTTCCATTATATATGGTATCACAACTCCCAACACTCCGTTAATTAATCTTGGGTTCAAGGGAAAGCTTAATTGTAAGGTACTACTACTCTACTAGCTTTACTATCGCTCTTGTTCTTGTTCAATAATCATACATCTTATATCTATCTATCTATCTATCCCCACCAGATTAATAAGCCTTCCTTTTGAATAAACTTAGAAGCAGAGAGTAGTTGTAGCTCTAAATATTAAATAATCTTGTGTTTTCAGTTAATTTGAAGAAGAAATCAAATCACATATTTTAAGTACTTTTTTTTAAAAAAAAAATAAATAAATAAATAAAGAGTTTCCTTGGTGTTCGGTTATACTTTTTTTTTAATTCTATTTCGCTTTAGTAAAAAGTTAATATGGACTTAATGTTATATACCATATTCTTCGACCTGAAAATGGTTGGTTTCAAAAGGAGTACTTTCGAACCGTCTGGATTAGCTGAGCAACCAAAACTGAAAATACATTCCAGAAGAATCGGATTTTCCGAACCGAATTGGGGGGTGGGGGCATGAGGGGCTGGAAAGAAGAAATATTTTATTTTCCGTTGTTTTCTTAGCAAACAAACAAAATTTCAAACCAAACATAATTATCTGGTAAAAACCTGGGCAAAATAAATCTCCTTGAATCCTTTCTCTCTTCCTCCGTCAATTAGCAAGCACAAACCTCATTGCATCCCAATTAATCTCCTTGAATCATTTCTCTCTTCCTCCATCAATTAGCAAGCACAAACCTCCTTGCATCCCAATTAATCTCCTTGAATCCCTTTGTCTCTTCCTCCGTCAAATTACGAGCTAAAATATTCACCAAAGGCAAATTAAAAAGCATAAAAAACGCAACCAAGGAGCCATTATTTCATTTCCATATTTAAGAAAATCAGAATTGAAAAAGACCAAAAACCAAAACCATAAATGTACCCAAGATTTTCATTCAAGCATAAACAAAGAGCAAATTGTAAGAAATACTCAAAAAAGCCAGAGGAAACTGGAGTTAGGATTTAATGGAAATACTTGCTGCACTCTTGCACCCATATGTTCATATAGCAAAACTCTCTGAGCGTCCATGGCTAAAGGAAGTGTTTTAATGCAAGATTGATGGAGTTGGAAATCAGAGAAGGTTTTAGGGATTTCTTGAGAAATTGAGGGCTCTCTTCCTTTATGTGGTGATCGGTGTGCGTGAGAGAGAGGTGTCAACGAGAGGGAGAGGGAGAAACCTGTGGATTTAGATGTGGGTAAAATTAAACTTCAGTTAACGGGTAATTACCCGATTACAACCAATTAAAATCGGAAATTGAGTGAAAATTTCGAAACCGAAAATTATTAAAACGGGTCGATTATTTTCGGGTCGGGTCGGGTCGGCAAACGGTTTATCTGTACAGCCGACATTTATTCCATTGTATAAATGTGATATATTCCATCACTTTTTTATCATCTTTTTTTAAAAAATAATGACTAATGGTGGAATGGTGTAGTATATATGTTGTAGTATCAATTAAAATAATCAATTTAGTTATATTTTCGTTTAATAATACATGTTGCATGGCTTCAAGAGAAGCCTAATTGAGTTACAAAGTAGGGGACACTCTAAAACCCCTCTTGCATGCTTTCCCATAATATCACATTTAATTTTAGAGAACCTAAAATAAAAAATCCATCCAATAAACGTACGACACAATCATTAGACAACCACTAAAATCAACAAAATCACAACCAACAAGAGTAAAGATCAACACAAAATGAATTAAGATCAAAGAGAAATTCTAAAAAATTTTACCCTTGCATATATTGACATCGAAATAGAGTCTCAGAGAGGTAGTCTAGTTGCCTATTGTCGATGTAGATCGATTGTCCTAGCTGCTGTTTAGTTATTCACCCAGGCTACTAAGATAGATAAAATTGCACAATGAACAAAGAAACTGAAAAAAGGAGAGAGAAATGGAGAAAAAGAAATTGCCGAGCAAAGCTCTACGAGAGAAAGGGTGGGAGAGGGACCGTCAAGCTCCAGAGAAATGGAGAGAAAGGGAGAGAAAATGAGAGAAAGAAAATTGCTAAAGTAGAAAGCGTATCCCGCCATTGGTGATTATTTGTCAATAAAATGTCTTTTATCAGTGAACAGTAATTCACCAACTATGACTACCTTTTGATTTACTCTAGCTCATAATCTCATCTGGACAACTTTAGCTAGTCCAATGCATCTGACTTAAGTAAAAATTAGCCAATGCCAATAGTCTAAGAGAGAGATATATATAAATATATATCCAGCATATATCTTTTAAAGGGTTGTACGACACTAAGCAGTTACCCTTGATAAGACTAGCTCGAAACTAGTCATCTTTGAGCCCACTACTGTTATGCTTAAACAAGGCCATTGTCAGGATGGCAAAGGCAAAGAGAAGGTCACGTCTTCTAACGTAGCCAGGTTATCTGCACACCTTAGTAAAACCAATGGCCATTGTTAAGCCTAACAATCCTTTTGATTCTTTGAAAAAAATAAAAAAAGGGACCAAGAGAAAAATGCCCAAGTTCCTACTAAACTTGTGGAAAAGAAATATGTTTCTCTAAAACATATTCAAAAGGAAGAAGAAAAATCAGAATCTGTTCCCACTGAATAGATTAGAAATGAGAGCTCCATTGATATTAATAAATTAATGACGGGTGAAAAGAAAGGACTTGCAGAAATTACTACCCCATCTGAATTTTTTCACTGGAGAACTGCAGCAAGAAACTCTACCATGGAAACCAAATATGGAGATGTCGTTTGCTTCACCAAAAATAAGCAAATTAAAGGATCTAAATTTGTTTTACTTGCAAGAACAAATCCTTTAATGGTAGCAGCCTTGTGTAACTGTGGTCTTATTGATTGCATTTATCCAAGCAAAAACCTAGTCGAATTGATATATTTCCTAGAAGGTCTCATTGATGCAATGAAGACATACATGAAGAACATCAGGGCCCCGAGTTTTTCTACTAATCAGCCATTGTTCATCAAGAAACACCCCACACCTGATATGGATGTCCTTTTTTTTCCTTCATGCTGAAATGCATTAGAGCGCAACCCCATTTCAGGTTTTGAAAGTTTGAAACCGTCCCGCTCCTGCGCCCATCTCCCTTCCTCTTGTCCTCTCGTCGCCCAGCACCCTTGAGCATCGACGTCTCTGTCATCCCCCAGCACCAACGACTCATTGGCTGCATCTGCCCATTGCCACTCATCCCCCTCCCACACACCCCTCCCTCCTGTACCTCTTGCCACCTAGCACCATCATTTTACAGGAACCAATCTTCGCCCTCAGCACCACCGCGCAACGCACCCTCGACTCTTTGCCGTCCCTCTCATAGGCCAGCACTCGCGGCTCATCGGCCTCCCTCTGCCCATCGTCGCACAGCACCTGCAACTCCTACCTCTGTTTCATTGCCCATCTGCTCAACAACAAGAGGTAACTCCTACCTCTTTCTCATAGCTACCTCTGTCGCATTTCTGCTTTCTAAGAAATGATGGGATTATCAGGTGTTGGATTTTGTGGTTGCTACATCTAGATTGTGTTATATTGTTTGCCCAATTTCACACCTTTCAAGGGTGATTAGGTGGTCTGAAACGTAGGTTAATATTTTTTATCTGGACAAAGTTATAGTGTAATCAATGCACGTACATAGGACTCCAACACAAGTTTGGTGCTTTTCTGCGTACTCGACCTTGGTCATTGGTCATGTACTGCTACATCATTTCCTTTTGTTTTAGTCTTGACGCATGGATATTTTTCCATCAAGCATATGCAACTTAATTTATGCCATGTTTGAATAGTAAGCCGATTGTTGTCTCTTACCCTAAAAATCGAAGAGTTTGTCTTCCTAGTTTATACCTTTCATTATGTATGTTACTCTTCCTCGGCCAAATTAGATTTCTTTAGCATAAATCTTTCAAGAAAATTCAATTTTTTCCTCTTGTCACAGTAGCTTGCTTATTTATCTCTCTATAAAAGGCGTAAATAAAATGAATGTAAGATAGGTGTTTGAAGAAATGCCTTTAAAGGAAAATTCTTTCGTTCATGGTTTTTAATTCTGTTCTTTCTATTTCATAAAGGCTTTACAAGATATATATAAGACCAACTTCATAGCAGAGAGAAATCCCATAGAATTCGGGACTTAGGACACCTTGCATTACACCTCAACATTTCTGTTATAAGGAATCTATCTAATTCTGTTATAAAGAATCTGTCTTAAGTTTTCTTGGTTTGGTGTAGTATTCTTGCAATTCTGATTTGCATTTGAGCTGGTCCTTCTAAAAGCATTTCCTTGGTTCTAATCTAAGGCAAAGGAAATCACTGCCTTAACAATCTAGTTTCATTCATTTCTGGTGCTAGTAATTTATTCATCTAGTATTTTCCATTTAAATTTAATGCTACTGTCAGTTTTGGCTGATACGATGCATTGTAGGGACTACACCGCTAGAGCTGTTATTGCTTATTTGGTCCAAAAGAAACGCTTCTTAATTATCATTATTTCCACTTCAGCATTTCACTTACTATCTGCATCTAAATGCCTTGTTTCTCAATTGTAGAGATCCCCTGTGGTGGGCATATTGACAAGGCACGATTTCATGCCGGAGCACATTAAGTTTGCACCCCATGCTAATAAGGAGCCGGTGGAAAAAATTACGATTCCGGTTCCCACCTCTGATTAAATTATTTTAGAGAACCTCAACAAGCATTGAAGCTTAATTATGAGATTAGGTTTGTAAATAGTCTTACTAGAGCTGCTCAGATTACAGAATTATTAAGAGGACCAGCTTTGCTTTCTTCATTTACAAAATCTTTAAAAAATTTAGAGCTGAAGAGGGCCAGACAAGGACAAATAATGTTTTGTTATATCATCAAATTTTATACATTAGATGATGCAATGAACGAAGTGTATGTTTCACGAACCATTAGTTGTGATAATTCTCAATGTTACAGGAAAATAAATTATGTATGAATGCCCACTTTTGGGAAGTTTTTATCTTCTAGATGTTAGAGCATTATCTGGATGATGACTGATGAGTTATGAAGTAATATTGCAAAATGATCCTAGCAGTGAGAATATTGGCATGTAGGTGAAATGTAGGGTAACCAGGTTGATAGAATAAAGGGCAATTTTTTATTTTCAACTTTGATTCTTGACGCCAAGGTTGCTAGTGGCACATTAATAAATCTATCTTAATCCATTTCGTCGTTCAAGTAAAACTTTTGAGGCTGTCATGACTAACATAGAAACAAAGGAGGTTAAGGGATAGAATTTTGCTTCCCTAGAACCCATATTCTCATTCTCCACCGCCTACTTTTCCATGGAAAGTGTCTCCATGACACCATTCTTGATTCTTATATAACATTATTGCAAAGTTCAAGGGAAGCAAAACTCTTATACATTTTCAATTCTACATGACAGCATAACAAAGTTCAAGAAGCAAAAAGCAAATGCCTTCCCCATTTCCTTTTGATGCTTGTCATAATGAGACACTGCTTTGAGATGAGAAGTTGTAAAACAATAAATATCTTCGTATGTGTTCAAGAAATAAGAATAAAGCAAAGAACAAAAAAGTAAGATTTGTTCAATGGAAAAATCTGCTTTGTCGTGTGAGTGCTGGAGAAAATACAATTGATTTATAAATGACAACTTCCAAATTGTAGTCAATGCCCTCTCCTCGCACTCTTAAGATAGTCTGCCCTTACTGCCCACAACTATTCTCCCACTGATTTCATGTCTGGGCAATCGGCTCGAATCGGTTTTGCACAGTGGAATGCCAAAGAAAACATTTTCACAAGTACCTCTGAATTGACGACTTCCTCCATCAAAGGATCCACCACACTTCATTGTACTTGTTAAAGGCCTGCCCATTATGAAATCCATTGAGAACTTAAATAATTGAATGCTAGCAGTAACTTTAAAATGCATGGAAAGCATAACTTAGCTACAAAGTAACAATAAAAGCGACATCAGTGCCCTACTTTGGGCAGGCAAAAAATTTCCTTCATGCCCACCACAGGGGATCTTTTCCAGCGGCTCCTTACCAATAGGGTGCAAACTTACTAGGTGCTCCGACATGAAATCGTGTAAAGCCTTTATGCAATGTAATAGAAAGAGTAGAATTAAAAACCATGAATGAAAGAATTTTCCTTTAAAGGCATTTCTTCAAACGCCTGCCTTACATTCATTTTATTTACGCCTTTGTAGATGGATAAATAAGCAAGCTATTGTGACGAGAAAAAAATTGAATTTTCTTGAAAAATATATGCTAAAGAAATCTAAATTGGTCGAGGAAGAGTAACATACATAATGTAAGGCATAAATTAGAAAGACAAACTTTTCGATTTTTAGGTTTAGAGACAACAATCGGCATATTATTCAAACATCCTACCTAATTATCCAAAGATTCCAAACTCCCAATCACCCAAAATTGAAACCGATAGCCTAGCCACATTCTACCTTGTTATCATCATTCATGGGCTAATTAAAATGACATGAGTTAGATCAATGTATCTATTTATGAAAATAATAAAATCAATACATGAATACATGTCAACATCCCCAAGAGGAAACATAATTTCTGCATGCCCTAATCTTTTTAAACCTTATGCTACCTATTTATTTGCCTTTTTCCAATACATACACAACATGGGTATGATCATGGAGTGAAAAATGCAACCTCATTTCCCTTTAAGAGAACATGTAAATGTTGAAAATTGGAAATTTTTAGTTTTCTATGTAATTGAGCTAAGCCTCCAACACCAGAAGAAATATATCACTTACAAGATTGATTGGAATACTTGGATCTGGAAAAATAACGGATTGGTATTCTTCTTCACTACACGAGTATAAAAAATTTGAAGAACATCATACCCTAGAATCACAGAGTCAAACAAATGTACGGTGTAAACCCTAGAATCACACGGAAAAAAGGAGGTATCGAAAGAAAAACTTGATGAAGATTAATGGGTTTGTTAATATATTACCTGTTTCTCATCGCAGATGTGGTGGGTTTTTTTCAAATCATGGTGTGGAGTCCTCTCGTCACAGATCTGGAACAAATGATTGAGGGATGAGCCGATGGGGAAATCACGGGGATGAGCCAATGAGGATGAAGGGAGGGGGAGATGAAGCATGGTTCATTGGCTTTCTAGAGATGAAGCACGGGTATGAGGGCTTTGCATCGGTTTGCTAGGGCGTGGTCTGAGGGCTTTGGGAAGTAACGAGCTGATGAGGATGAAGGAAGAGGGGGATATGAAGGAGATTTCTTCCTTTGCACCTAAAGGACTCAAGTTTCTCACGTGGGGGCGGGAGCTGAGGGGGCTTCAGGGGGGAACGAGCAAGGTAGATCTGACGACATTTGTGGTGCAAAACCTGTTCACTTTAGTGAACCCGATCTGCCACGTCTGGTGTGAGAAGTGCACATTGGTGGACTGGCTGATACCAAGAATATTTCCAGGGCCCTAGTTGCCAGTTTTCTTAAGATTTCATGGTTAGGGCCGGCTAATGATAAAAGGCCATTGAAGTCATTGCGAATGACCTATGTAAGGCCTCTAAAATTAAAAATGAGATATTTTTTTAAAAAAATTTTAAAAAATCATTTCATTAAATAAAATTTTAAATAAATTTTATATTTTTCAAAGTGTATAAGGCCCCATAACACCAAATTTAATTTTTAATACAATGAATTATTTATATTTCAAATAATTTTTTAAGATCTTGCTAAATTGAGGTATAAAATTTGCATTGAGATTTCATTTTAAGTATTATATTAAATACAAATTCAAAAAAAAAACTTTATTTAAAGATTTTAAATAAAATCTCATTTTCTTAAAAATTTTGAAAATATTCCCTACAATAACTTATATTTTATTATATTATAATTACGAATGACTAATTTAAATTTCATCTTAAACTTCAATTTGTCCATAGTTCTATTATGGATTCGGAAGACGAAGCAATTCATCAGCTTTATCATTTCACCAAGCTCGGCATAACCAACAAGTCTACAAAGCAAGATGAACCAAAAGCCCTTCAACCTCGGAAGGAGCAAAAGGAAATTCTCCATGAAGAAAGATCTGACATGAGATCCTTGCAGAAATTTACAAAATTTGACCCTACTTCACAGCTAAAGGTTAATTATAGCTCGGACCACATTCTGATGAGCAGTCAGTTCAATAAATTGATTAGTCAGAAAGACGCGAGCAAAGTAATTGCTTTTGAAGCAAGGCTGAGATCATTGGAATTAGCCTTTCCGATCTCCAAAATTTGACTAACTTAATTTTTTTATTTTTAGTTAATTGTTTAAAATTTGAAATCTACATTAGATTAGTCATCATACTCTATAATAATAAAATGTTATTCTTTTTTATTATTTATATTTCCTTAATTAGTTTTTATTTTTTAAATATTTTTTATTTTTATTTTCATAATCTCCGAGAGCCTCCAATAATCAATCCATTTTCATCAATTGAATCCAACAATCTATAAAATTAGCATCATTAGTTGACAGTTTTTATAAGTGTTAACAAAAAAATTACTATGCACATTCACAATCCCATATGCAATTAACTAGAGAAACAGTTTTGGATGCACATTCTTTTTTTATTGATCCAAAAAGTACCCGCCAATTTTTGGACATTCACAATGCTGATATTCACTGGCTGCCAGAATTTCCATATAATTTACACATTCACAATCCCATATGCATATACCAAATGATCACATCCTATAACATCAACATATAAATGAACCTAGATGGTATAATAATAATAATAATAATAAGGAATTTCACCAACATATAACAAGCCAAATTGATCAACAGACTCCAACATATGTAGTCCCAATAGTAGCATATATTTTGACAAACATATGGTAGTCCCAATAGATGAACAGAACAAGTGCAGTTCTTACAGCAGCATCCCAACTCTAGTATTTTCTAATCTAGTTTTTGCTACGCACACCTATAGCAACATGTAGTTGTTGCCCACAGTCACAAACACCTATATTTAAAGTCCAAAATAACAAAAAAAAAAAAAAACCACAAAATAGCATAAGCAATAGTTGTTGCCTAGCCACAACCACATGTGGCTGCCTAGCTACTAAAACCAATTGTAAAGTGTTTAATTACAATATGAAGTGGATAAAAACAACTCCAAAACATTACACCAACAAAAGGATCTTCAAAAGGTTAAGATGTAGGTGAAGATGGAAATGAAGATGAAAATCTCTTCCTGGAATCCTCAAAAATCTCTTTCTGAAGATTCAAGAAATACTTTTGCTGCTTTCCATTCATGCCAACAAGATCTAACTTCATAATCTCCATATTGATCTTCCTCTTCTCCATGCCATTATTCGTCTTTTTCTCTACTAGTAATTTAGCCCTATCAGAATGAAAATTGCTGACCGCTTGTCTTCTCTCCACCATGCATATAGTTTTGTCATTTCTCATGCAAGTTAAGGCGTCAACAAATTCAACATCGGAAAATTCTATAGCCTTCCTCTTTATCTCCATTTCTGTCTCAACCTTCTTGCCTAGAGGTCTATCAAAATTGACCTCTACGTTGTTACCTATCATGTCGTCTCCTAGTTGAGTTGACTCTACAATAGCTAGGCATTTCCCATGTGGTTTCCTTCTCGTTGACAACATAAACATATGTTACTACCATTTTAGTTAGCGTCTTAATAAACACCAGCAATGTTTCATGGTGTAAGTGGTCTTATCAGTCTCTCTATACATGATTTTGGCTATTTCAATCTAAATATGTCAAGTAGTGAGAACGTAAGAAGATAATTTCAGCAACAAATTTAATTAATGCAGTTAGAAACTAATACATTGTCCTGCTCTGCCGCACCACTTTTATGCAATGATTCTACTTGGGCCACGGTAACACAATACTTATTTGTGTATTTTTTGGATCACCTACCATTGATTAGTCAATGACCCCCCCCCCCCCCCCAAAAAAAAAACAATTTGTCATGCTAGATTTTTTATACTCATTGCAATAATTGCTAGTTCTCTCCCACATTTGTGAAGATTTTTGTTCTATCCCCGTATAGCATACATGTTAATGTTAAGTCAAGCGGAATCGAGGACATTATCCTCCTCTACAATGAAGGGCACACCTCGTTGAGTTTTCTTACTAGGTGACATTTTTTCACCTTCTAACTGTGTTGTTTGGAGTATAATATTATTATGTCTGCTAGCCATTGGAGCACTGGAGTTACCTTATTCACCACTTTGAAATATAGTGGTGTAGAAGGGATCTTCATCAAATGTGGTACACATCCTTAATTCAAGTATAATTGTACAAAATCAAATTTAGACTCATAATTCCAATATTTGGTGTAAACAAAGTCTTATACTATATTTAAGCTATTCTATAACTTGGATGCTACATCCATGCAATGTAACAGTTAAGGTAAATAAATAGTGCAATGTGACAGTTTTTGTAAGCAAAAGTAAGAAGTGCTCATAAGCCAATAAAACAGAACAAGGCATAGTCTATAAACTGTTGTTGGTTCATGCTGAAAGAAATAGTAAGGAAGATGACTTCTTACAATTGTGAGGGAAGGGCGGGGGGTTGTTTGAACTATGATTTGGATAGGGAGGGGCATATATTAAATAAATTAATATCATTAAAAAGGCTAAAAAGCATAAAAAAAAATCTTCAATCTGGGTTGCTTGACAATGACTTCTCAAAATTTTAATTGCAAAAGTTGTCTTTGAATTTGGGTAATTTTTCTACTGTATCTATTGCCTCATTGCCATTACTAGAATTAAGAAAAATAGGCCATATGTCATATGACCATCTATAAGTGGTCACTTTTGTCTAGAAATGAACATCTAACTTACAACTGAATCCCAGTGGAAAATAAATGAATAAAGATTGGGGGAAAACTCACACCATAGATGATGGCAAAGGAAAGAAGATAACAAATAACTTTCACCATAAATAATGGCAAGGGAAGAGTTTACCTCCCTCATTTGAATCATTTTGTTATTTCTTTTCCTATTACTTTGTTTTCTATTGCAGATGAAGTTGTTGCTCCTATTGATCCTAGAAAGGTAGAAATTGTTCAGATGTATGTTCATCACTGTTAGAGCACCAAGATGCTCCATAAATTGGCTCTGTTGTCACTGTTAGAGCAATAAAAAAATGTAGTTCTTGAAGAGTCCACAAGCTATCTCTGGTTTCACTGTCATGGCACCAAGATGCTAGTCAAGAGTATTTTTTATATTTCTTTAAAAAGATATATGTAGGAAAAATCATTGAAACTAGTTTTATGTATAAGTAGTATGTATTGGTTACGGTGTAACTAATACTTGATGATTGTACCCAATCTTCAAAATAAAATTATAACTTTGCAAATATATGACACTCCTTGGTCAATTTGAGGATAAAAAAATGACGATGGGAGAGCTTTTTAGAACCCTTTCACGTTGGATATATACTCATTGTAGTTCTTGTGTTCCAAGTATCCAGATTTATTTAATTTTCCTTTTCTTGATTTTTGTTTTTCATGCATACACCTTGTATACCCAAACAACCATGTATGATCACAAATTTTAACATTTACCACCAAAAAAAAAAAAAAAAAGCTCAACATTTTATATCTTACTAATCTTTCATCACACAATCAAGTGGAATCTCTTGTTTCTATCACTTTATTCCTCATGTTTTTCCTTTTTTTTTTCTTTTGTTCTTGATAGTTTGTCTTATTTCATGTGAATTTCAAGAGCATAAATTTGTTTTCACCTTCTTTTAATTGCATAGGTACATCCAGTGGTAGATTCACAAAAATTTGACTTACGAATTTCACCCAAATTTCAAACAAGGAATTTCACCCCTATTCACCCCTGAATATTTTTACATTAAGAGAAAGAGAGTAAGAGAAAACTCACTTGTGAGAAGGGGCTTCGGTGTTAGCAGTGCCAAGGAAGAGCTAGTGACAGAACGACTAGTCGAAGGGGATGAGCTGGCCACTAAGTTGTTTATGGCGACGATCTGCAGAGAAAAATTACATTTTCAAAAGAAGAAATGTGTGAGAAAGAAGAAATGTAAAGACCCATTTTTTAACATCAAATACTTGGTCCAACTGTGTGAGGGGAGTAAAAATGTCAAGGCCCAAAGATCAAGCCTAGCCCACAAGGATAGGAGCTAGGGGACAAAAGGCGAGCTAGAGAGACAGGGGGGTGAGGAGCTAACTTGGGGGCATGGAGTGTTAGGGGAGAGCCAGAGGTAGGAGGGGGGCTGGACACATGGGGTCAGGGAGTAGGATGAGCTGTCAAGGGATGCATAAGGTATGGAGCTGTCAGGGGAAAGGATGGCACGTGGACAAAGGGGTCACCTTAAAAGGGGCTGGTTCTTCTTCTTCCCAGGTTCGTCTTCTTCCTCAGTTTTCTCTTCTTCTCCAACTCCACCTTCAACCTCTGGACAGAGAGCTCCAATATAAGAGTTCACCTTCAGCAAACACACCCAAGATCACTATTGTATAGTGAGAAACGAGTGGCTATGAAATACTGTAAACAAGAATATTATAATGAAATTTTCCTCCTCAAATGCCCGTAGACATAAGTATATGCCGAACTACCTAAATATGTGTGTCCATCTCTTTTATTTTCTATACTTTTATTTTCCTTTCACCGATATGAATGTACGCACTGACATTGTACGTGCCGCACTAGACGACTGCTAAGGGATCAAACCACATCGTTTGAGGTTCAAATCTTCTTAGTGAGCCTTGAATGACTCTTTCTCCTCTTCTAGTCTATTGTGCGATTTTTAAAAGATTAACAAACTAAAAAGAAAGATAACATATGCAATTAGAGAGAGGTGGTGTGGTGGCGCCTTCAAGACCAAATGAAACCAAGAAGCCCCTATGCATTGGGAAAGAAAATTAAATTGAAGTGGACCGAAAGAAGAGAAATGCGTGGGAAATTAACGAAATGGAAAGAGGAGGTGTATTGGCAAAGCTCATATACTACACCAACTGAGAGTGTAGCACTAGTACGGCAATCGACAAGTTAAAATTAAAAAAAAAATATATTATTATTTTTGAGTTTTTTTATCATTTTTTTCATATCCCTAAATAATTTTTAAAAAATATATATTTCACAATATCATTTAAAAAGTACTTTTTTAATCACTAACAAAAAAAAATTACTTCGGAATCCTTCCTTGGAATGGATCCTCGGAGTATATATTTATTCTTGACAAATATTCATTAAAAAATAAGAAGATCGAGCTCCAATTTACTTATCTTCAAAGAATGAAAGTAGAAAAAAATTCGGATGAAGTTGCTAATTCAATGACAACGGATTTACCCACAAATTCGTCATATTTGACTGAGCAATACCGGTGCTTGAATGTCAGCCTGCACATGCTAAAGCTTTCTTGTGAAAAGAGCAATGCCACACTTACCGAGGTGTAGCACGAATCATGCTAGGTGCGGCCAGCAGTGACCGTTGGGCCTACTTTGAGGCACAATTTATTTTTCTAATTTTTTTTATTTTTTATTCATATTTTTAAATATTTCAAAAATAATATATTAATATTTATTTTCTTAATCGTTAAATAAAAAAAATTAAATACATTATCAATTAAAATGAAGGAAACTAAATAAAGTAACATTATTCTTTCTCTTTCTACTGTCCCATCACTAAAGCAAAAGAAAGAGGCACCAACATCTTCAACATGTGAAGGCATGTGAAAAGATTCTCGCCGACACATATTTAGATTTAGAAATGGGGAAATAATTTTAAATAAAAATTAAATAAAATATTATTAAAATATTAATTTTAATATTATTATTATTTTAAAATTTAAAATAATTTAAATTATTAAATTATTTATTATATTTCATATAAAATTTTAAAAATTATAATATTAAAATAAAATAAAATAAATCCTTTACAAATCCAAACGCGCCCAAAGCATAAAAGCAGTCTCAAGTGCTGAGGTGACAACGGCTTCTGCGGGAGTCGGGACCGACACTCCCAGAGCCAGTACCGCCTAAAAGATTCTCGCCGAGTAAAGCATCAAAACAGTCTCGACGGCTTATTTTTAACAGAGAATGTTGAAAATATTGAAAGAAGTAAAGTCTATATAGTATATATTGCATTATTCATATTGCAACGTGTTAGATAAAGAAATAAATATATATATTTATTATTATTAATTTATTATTGTATTATAATCTTTTCTTTTTAATTTTTGTAACTTATATAATTTTATTTTGTGCTATATAACATTGTATTGTATAAGAAGAAATATTATAAATTTATTAATAGATAAATACAATATTTAAAATAAATAAAAATATTAAAAAATAAAAATTAAATAATATAAAAAAATAAAAATTAATATATGATAAATTGTAAAAGTCGTTAAATAAAATTTTAAAAAAATTTTGAGAATGTACTTTATATAATAAGATACAAAATCTAAAGAGAAATAAATTATACAAACATCAAATAAATAAATTTTGCATAAACTTTTATAAAAAATTGAACTCTATTTTTAAAAAATGTATAAAAAAATAATTATTTTTTAATATCTTTTTTATAAATATTTGTACGAGAATTGTCTATTTAAAACTTATATATAAATATATATATATATATATATTATATTACTCAAATCGAAATTATCTAAGGCTTACCACACCAATAATACATCTTTTCCACAAAAGGGTATTAGTTGTCAAAAAATTCAAGGGCAGTTGAAGTCATTTGAAGACCTCAGCTCAACTATAAGAAGGAGCCTTCTTCACCATTCGAAGGCACGACGAAAATAAGAAAGGGTGCTTCTGCGGAGACTCCAATAGGTCTTCTTGGTTTTTTTTTTTTTTTTTTTTCTTAAACCATTTAGAAATACATTTCTAAATGATTTAAGAAAAAGAAAAAACAAAACCAATCCAGTGCCATTTCTGCTTACCTACAGTGCTACACGGTGCCTAAACCGCCGCAGCCTTCTCCCCGTGCTGCAGCCTCTCACCTTCCTCGCCCTTCACCTTTGCCTCCAACATCATTGTTGCTGCTGTCGCCCCTCACCGACTGGTTCGAGATGTCTCTCTCCTCTCGGTCGGGCTGAGGGGTTGGGGAGGGGTCGGGAAAGGGAGAGGGAAATGGGGAGGAGGGGAGGGGGGAGAAAGGAAAAAAAAAATGTCTATAGTGTTTTTCAAGGAGTTATATACATTATGGGTTAACATTCATAACTGTGAGCCCATTAGTTCGCTAGAGACCCCAATCATGATTGGCCTTATAGATCATAGTTGAAAGAACTACAAATACCGAAAAAATTATAAATTTCGGAAGAGTAGTAAAAACAAATATCAACAGTCTCCCAAAAAGAAGAGATGCTTTAGGAAAAAGAAACCTTTTGCCTATTGCAGATGTTGGCTCTGCAACGAAGAAGGACATGATGCAAATGAATGTCCTAACAGAACAGAACAAAAGAATGTAAAAATTCATGAACAAATCATGGATAAGGCATTCAGATTAAATTTCATTCCCATTGAATCAGATTTAAGTGATAATGAATCTGTATATAGCTATTATACAGAATCAGAGTCAGAAAGTATGACTTCAAGTCAATCATCTTCTTTGAATTCAGATAAATGAATTTTAAGATTTTTATTTCTGCAAAGAATGTGGAAGATCTATATACGCACAAGGAATAGCCCATGTGTGTTATAGAAAGCAGCAAGCTTTCAAAACTCAGGAAGAAGTTGTTATTAACAATAAACCTTCTATTACTAATCCCAACAGTACTAATTTTGAGATCGGTATCAAATTAAAAGGATACAATAAGTATTATTTGCATGCCTATATATATTGATACAGGAGCAAGTATGTGTTTAGCCAATAAATACACATTACCGCCCCATTTATGGGAAAAATTGCCGATAATTCTACTATTGTGTTTGATTATTGTTCAAAAAACATAACCCTTGTGATTGCAGGTCAAAAGTTTCTTGTACGTACCAACAATCTACCGGAGCAGCATGACAATGGATGTGCTTTTAGGTAACAATTTCGTGAACACTTACCAGCCGTTTTGTCAATATGATGAATACATTGCATTAAACAAACACCTTAGATAATAAGACCTGTTTATGTGAAAAAAGAAATAAAAGCTTTGGCTTTAGCTTATGAAGATTTTATGAACCAACATAAAAAGCAGAATCGTGGGGAGGTCAACAAAAAAATTGAAAAACTTTTACCCACAAACATAGTAGTTCTTGAAGAACCACTAGAAAAAAGAAAGACCGAACAACCCAAGACTAGTTTCAAATTTCAGAAAGAGTTGAAAAACACTCTTGAAACACTAGAAGATTGGGATAGACTCCTAGAAGAAGAAATTTTTCTAGATAAGAATCCTTACCTTTTAGAAATAAAAGAACACAATTCTAAGACTGAAAAAGACTTGGAAGAAGTTGAAGAACAGCCTGAAAAAGCATGTTCAGAAAACCCTTTAGGCTGCATTTGAATGTTGAGTTGAGTTGAGTTGAGTTGAGTTGAGAGTTGAAAGTTGAATAAAATATTGTTAGAATATTATTTTTTAATATTATTATTATTTTTGGATTTGAAAAAGTTGAATTGTTTATTATATTTTGTGTTGGAATTTGGAAAAGTTGTAGTAATTAGATGAGATGAGTTGAGTATCTAAACTGGTTAGACTTTGGGCAAGACAAAAGCCTGAAGCAGAAATCAAACTTCTACCTCCAGGAACACCAAGTTGTTAGGGTAAAACCTATGGAATACACTCCAGAGGATAGAAAAGAATTTGCTAAGCAGATTCAAGAATTACTAGAGCTTAAAAGTTATTAAGGCTAGTAAATCAATGCACTCTTTTCCTGCATTTCTTGTAGAAAATGATTTTGAAAGAAGATGTGGTAAAAAGAGAATGGTAATAAACTATAAGAAGCTGAATGAAGTTACAGCTTTTGATGGTTATTATATTCCAAAGAAAGAACAACTCATTGAGTTGATCAGAGGAAATCAATGGTTCTCCTCATTAGATTGCAAATCAGGATTTTGGCAAATTAAGCTAAAACCCGAATGCTCCTCATTGACGGCATTCAGCTGCCCTCAAGGACAGTACGAATGGAATGTAATTCCATTTGGACCAAAACAAGCACCAGGTATTTTCCAGAGACATATGGATAATATCCTGAAACCATTTAAAGATTTTTGTATTGTTTATATAGACAATACTAATCTTTAGTGATGAAGAAAATGCACATGTAAAGCATCTAAAGATTGTTTTAAGTGTTTGCATCCATAACGGAATTGAATTACCAGCAAGAAAGCTGTGATAATGGTCCGGAAAATAAATTACTTAGGCTTAACTTTAGAAAAAGGAAAGCATAAGCTACAGCAACATGTCCTAGATCATATTCAAAATTTTCCTGACAAGATCGAAGACAAGAAGCAGCTTCAAAGGTTTTTAGGCTGTTTAACCCATGCCGAATCATACATCAAATGATTAGCTGATGTGAGAAAACCTCTACAGCTTAAGCTCAAAAAAGTAGCATGGAATTTGAGTGACCAGGATTCCAATTGCATGAAGCTAAGGTAAAAGATTTACCAGCTTTATATCATCCTAACCCAGAAGAAAGACTGGTGTTAGAAACGGATGCTTCCAATGAACATAAAGATTCTTATCATGAAGAACTGTGTAGATATGCATGAGGTTCTTTTTCAGGATCAGAATTAAATTACCATAGCAATGAAGAAGAATATCTTGTGTGACAAAAGGAATAGATAAATTTAAAATTTATCTATCACCTCAACGCTTTCTAGTTTGTGCAGATTCAAATAATTTTCTGTATTTCTTGCGGACTAACATTGCAGGTGATTATAAGCGAAGTAGATTACGCGGTTGGCAGCAATGGTTAACAACTATCAACGTGATGTTGAACACATCAAAGGAGAAAGGAATTGTCTAGCAGAAGCTCTAACTAGAGAATTAAAAGACACAGGTATAACGTGATGTTTTCTTGTGCAGGATAAAAGATGGACCTCAAAATCCATCATAGCTCTTATGGAGCAGCAAAAAGTTTTCATGGAGCTACTCTATGACACGGACCCAAGCGTGCTTCAGCACAGGTTATGTTATGCGGTGCTACGGACTCAAGCGTGGTTCATCATATGATATGTGATAACATGGACCCAAGCGTGTTTCACTTCATGTTATAATAAGTTATAAGGTGTCACGGACCCAAGCGTGGTTTACTAGGGGTGCTACCCGCACCATATGGTGCGGGGTAGGCACCCCCCCGTCCCCCGCCTCCGGTGTGCGGGGGCGGGGTACCCCGTCCCGCATGACGGGGTACGGGGTGGGGGGGCAGTCCGTCCGGCCCCCCGCACCCCCCTTCTCTCTCTCTTTTTCTTCTCTCTCTCTCTCTCTCTGTCATTTTCCCTCTACACCGTTCTCCCTCTCTCCCCCCATAGCTTGCTTGAAATGGTGCGCTCCACTGTAGCCCACGCCCACGCCTCGACGCCATAACAGCCACCGTAGCCCACGGCCACGCCCTTGCGTCGAGAGGCCATAACAGCCACCAACGCCCACACCACGGTTAGACACCAGAAGAGAAGAAATGGGAAAGGGAAATCAACGGGGCTTAAACTTATATATATATTATATATATTATATATGATACGGGGCGGGGGAAAAACGGACCGGGGGGGTCCGTCCCCGTCCCCCGCCCCCGCATGGGTTACAGCTTACGGGCCGGGGGGCCCCGCCCCGGCCCTGACGGTGCCGATGCCCCGCCCCGTACTATGAGGGGACGGGGCGAACGGGGCGGGGCAGCGGGTAACGGGGCCCCGCTGCCCACCCCTATGGTTTACCCTATGTCATGATATGTTATATACAGTCAACAACAATTGGACCAATGCACACATGTAATGATGGCCACTAAATAAGTGAAAGACAAGATGAACAAGTCATGTATGATTGTTAGAAAATGCATGGAGTTCTCATTTTTTTTTTCTTGTCCAAATTCAAGAGGCTGGATTTCATTCTATAGTAATACATCTTCTGGTTAATGTAACACTGCCGTGTTCGAGCCTTTTCCAGATAGTCATTCGGTACCTATTGATTTCATATTTTTACCCTTCTTCCTCTTGTTTTTGATAGGTTGGTTTGCTCTATGCTCAACGAGACCCGTCCTTCATTAATTTTTGATAGGTTGTTTTTGATAGGTTACTAATGAATGATATATATGTTATGTGAATGTGTGACGATAGATGTAAGTTTTCAAAATTAAGCATTATGTTAAACTAAGTTAAATTTATAGTATGATGTGCTATTATTGATTCTTCAACTCATTTGTTTGTTTCTCTATTTTTATGTTTTAATATTCCAGATGATGATTTCCTGAATACAGAGCAGGGTGCCAGGAGTGGAATAAAATTCCGGAGGCTTAGTGTATGATTTAGACATTTAAGCAAATATTGGTATCACATAGAACTAGCTTATGTCATTTCTTTTATTTCTCAACTTTTATGTTATGAAAGATTCTCATACTATATGAGTTTTATGATCTAATAGATGAGGTATTTTATGAGACTTAAATCTCTTTACCATGCATTATGTTATGAATGTACGTTACACTCTTGACCCACGGGAAGGGGTGTTACAACACCATTCATCATCCATCCTCTTGCCTCTTGTTTTTTACAGTGAGTGCTGCTAACACCCACAAAAGGTCTCACAATCTTTAATTAATCAACCAAATATCACTAATTTCTAATATGATATTAGTGTCAAATATCACTACAGCATTTGGTATCGGATGCTTAGAACTCTAGGACCACAGTGAGAGAAAGATACACACAATAAATGTTATGGGGTCCAGTTTACATGTCTTTTTCTCATTCTAAGTTCTAGAGTTCGAATGAGACTTTAAAATTTAAAGAACAAGTAGTTTACTCATTCATAAGGCTAGCTAACTTATTCCATTTAAAAGAAAAACAAATTGTCTTCCATTTGGACCATGCATCTAGAAACAAACTGATAAAAATTGTTGGGGAGACTTTTCCTGTTCCATAGAAAATTCATATGATGCACAAACGTTAACCCACAACAATAGACAACAGACCCATTTGGGGTTCTTGACATGGTACAACTGACCCTCATATTTAACTTGCATGGTAGTTGGTATCCCCAAATTCTCAATATATTTGGTACACATCCAACGAGAAAAAAAGGTTAAGGTGTTCAATTCAATCTGCTAAGGTCAAATAATGCAACATGGCTTAAAAAAGTATAAGTTTCCATTTGGACCATGCATCTAGAAACAAACTGATAAAAATTGTTGGGGGAGACTTTTCCTGTTCCATAGAAAATTCATATGATGCACAAACGTTAACCCACAACAATAGACAACAGACCCATTTATCATGGACTTCTTCCATGATAAATTCGCCCAACAAAGTTTAAAATAAAACCAGTATCCTTCAAAGTCACTGACTTTGACTCTAAACCAGTATCTTTCAATTACAACTTTGACTTTGACTCTAGAAGTTTTTTGAAAAGCCAAATATTCTAAAGAACTTTCTACGCTGGTTGGCAGAAACCAGCCATTCTATCCCCCACCTAGATGTCATTAATGCCGTGAATTACAACTCTTGAAGCTGAATTCCAACTCACCAATCTTGGCTTCGAGAGAAAGGTCTTCCTCCACAACCAACTCCAAGCAGTTTGCAAGGTACTACTACTCCACTGGCTTTATATTCGATCGATTGCTCTTGTTCTTTTCCCCACTATCTCGAACATAGTTCTGGGGAAGGTGGAGGCAGAAATTAAGCTTGCATCAGAGGAAGAAGTCCGCACGGTAATTATAAGTTAAATATCAGGTGCTGCATCTGTTTCAATTTAGTTTTGATGAACATATTCTGTATTCTTCATAATTTGTTTTGCATTCAGTATTTGCTATATATATATATATATCTATCATTTTATTCTTTTCTTTTATATATATTGTAAATACTAATTTCTGCCATCTGGGGAGATCCAAGTTATCGGCCCTAATAAATATAACTTCTTTTATCAACAAATGAATGTCATTCATAGAATTAACAAAATGAACAGAAAAAGAAATTTTCTTTCCTGTGATCACCGATTTATTGTACAAAGGGGTAACATTATTTTCCATTAGGTTTCATTTTTCAGATTTCCAGGAGTAGTACTCTTTTGTGTGGAAAATAGAGAGGCCATGACCATTACTTGCATGAATCCGCTTCTCTATGATGCTGCAGCAAAAGGCAACATCATGGCTTTCAAAAATCATAAATTCAAACTGCCACTAGAAGCCTTATTAACACCAAACAAAAACACAGTCCTCCATATTTTCATCACAACCTCCGAAAATGGGATAGAGTCAACAGAGAGGAACTTCGTGGGAGATATACTCAACATGTGTCCTTCACTTTTATGTCAAGTCAATGTCAAAGATGAAACTCCATTACATGTCGCAGCAAGGTACGGGCATGCTAATATCGTTAGAGTTCTGATCCAACATGCGAGACATGGACACCATCAAGATCTTGGAAGCGGGGCTGAAGCAGTCAGGGAGTTGCTTAGGATGGTGAACAAAGAGAATGACACACCCTTACATGAGGCTGTACGTTATAATCACTTTGAAGTGGTACGACTTTTAGTAAGGGAAGACCCAGATTTTTCATATTCTGTTAATGATGCCGGGGAGACTCCACTCTACATTGCCGTCGAGAGAAACTATGAAAATTTGGTTTTGGAAATTTTGCAAACCTGCAATTCACCAGCTTATGATGGTCCCTTAGGTAGAACAGCTTTGCATGCTGCAGTTTTTTGGGATAACAAAGGTACTCCATTGCATCTATCTCGATCTCTCTTCCTGTCTAAACCTTAAGAGTTTGAGGAAGAATCCTAGAGAATTTAAATCCCGTAAATTCTATCTCCTAACAAGTCGTTGTTGTGTCGGATACAAAGTTATTACGGTACTTAACATGAATTCAAATTCTTTGTAGTAACAATCAAACCAATTCTGGAACGAATTGGAGGAGCTCCAACTAAAAAGGCAGACCAAGAAGGTTGGACTCCACTGCACTTGGCTGCATACTCAAATTGGTGGTGGTCTACACAGCTGTTGCTGGAACATGATTCACAAGTAGCATATATGAAAGACAAAGAGGGGAGGACAGCTCTTCACATTGCAGCTTATCGTGGCAATAATCGGGTCATGGAAAGTATTATAGGCATGTGTCCAGATTGTTGCGAACTGGTTGACAACAGAGGCTGGAATGCGTTGCACTTTGCGGTCGAGGGCGATGTTCGTACAGTGAGTACGATCCTTAAAAATTCATCTCTCAGCAATCTTTTGAACGAGAAGAACGCCGAAGGGAACACTCCTCTCCATCACCAATATTCCCGCTATTCCGAGGACGTAAACAGGGATCTCATGGATCACCCCAGAGTAGATAAGATGGCCTTCAACAAAAATAACCTCAATGCTTATCAAGTCGCTTTAACAAGTGCAAAGTTATCGCCAAGAAAGGTAACGTCACAATCGATCTGTTCTCTTTCATCCCACCAAAATAGATCACTAATTACTTACTCGTTGATTGGGTTTTTTTTCCTCTTTGGAAAATGTAAAAGTGGCACAGCTCGTGCTTTCTTTTCTTTTTGTTGGTTCTGAAATTGAGGTATACGATATCTATCTTGTTCTTTGGGTAAAGGCCCGTAAAACTAGATCGACCTAGTCATGGCCCAATAAGCATGCGGCTTGATCGATTCAAGCCTGACATGGGTTGCAAACCCATGATTGAGATTACACTTCGGCCCTGCTGCTTCGTGCCCTCTCCCTTTTTTTTTCTTTCAAGCTGCGTGCCCTCTCCCTTGATTGAAGCTGTCAAATACCCTTTGTTTCATAAATTTTGCAGAGACTTTGATTGGTTTCTTCTCTTTCAGAAACAACATATTTTAAAAAGTAAAAATGCAAGTAGTATTATTCCTATATCTTGAGTACGGCTTTGTTTATCATAAACTACGTGAAAAATACAATCGCTCACATTATTCAATTCACTAAAATTTTTATAGAAGATGGACATTGCGACTAAACTCCGATCTCGTTCGAGAAGGGTATTCCTCAAGGAGGATGAAAACAATATCACCCTGGATGACATAATGAAGGACGAGGTGAAGTGGTGCCAGGCGAGGAGGAAAGAATATTTGGTGAAAGCGGCCGAAACACACTTGATAGTGGCTGCAGTCATCACAACCGTGACCTTTACCGCAGCTATAACCATGCCTGGTGGTTTTGTTGGTGCTGGAGGTGCCCCTAATGATCATGAAGGCTCTGCAGTTTTGAGGAGAAATGCTGCTTTTAAAGCGTTCATTATCAGTGATGTCATATCCTTGGTGCTATCTAGTTCTGCTGTTGTTACCCATCTACTCATGCCACTTTTGTTGATCAAGCATTCTGAATCTGATGAAACTCGCTACGATTTTCTCAGCCTGGCCTTCAGTTTTATTTTGATGGCCATGGGAGCAATGGTGCTGGCATTTATCACAGGTGCGTATGCTGTGTTAGCGCATTCCCTAGATCTTGTCGTTGCCACTTGTGTTATTGGCTCATGCTTCTTCATCATCCTCTATGTGATATATGACTTGTATAAGAAGAATATAGGTTTCTCTAGGATATATTCAAGTTTATATTACTTTTTATGTTATTGAATATGTGTATAAAGCACACCATCCAAAATTTGATTTATAAGATTCAATTTTTAGAATTGATCTTCTAAACCAAATTATGTCATGTAAACATTTTAGACAGTGAGGTCTACCTACCGACTTTATAATAGAATTTTTTCTATATATATTAAACAGTCAAACACCATTTAGTGCAGTTATCAATAACGTAGAGAAATCCCCAATCCCCTGTTCATATACAAGGATAAGGATATGTTTTAATCAAACTCAAAGGGAGTAATGAAATTTATATTCTAATAGCTCTTCGTTTTTTCAAAAGGTTTGATTTATAATTTTGATTTTTTTGGTCTTTTTGCCTTTTCAGGACTTTTATGTTTTTATAACTTTTTAACAGATGGCATGCTTTTGCTGACCTTGCTAGCATGATTCTCCTTGATTTGTTACTCTTCAGGCCTACTGATCAAGAAATTTTACTCTTTTTATTAAAAAGTAGGGTAGAATTAAGAATGAAACTCATATATTCTCAGCTGAATGCTAATTAACATTTGCTAATCATTTTTGAGGGAATCATGTAGGCTTTTATTCTATAACTATAAAAGAGTGAATTTCGACCATAAAAAAATGAGCATGTCACTGCAAAAGGGAAAAGTCTATACATGCCACATTGGTAAATTGGTGACAATGGCTGCAGATTTGTATTTAGTCTTATTGCTGATAAGTTCGGAGTTATACCATTTACAAATTTGCATATAATTAATATATCACTTACTGTGAGATTTATGATATACATAGAAAAAATTAAAAGACTAATATTTTTTATGTAAGCTGACATGATATGCTTCCATATTAGTAATTGTTAGATTCCATGTAAATATACACAGCGAAAGAAATACCTTAAGGACAATTTGTGTAGTTGTTCCACGAGTGAATCCAGCGTTCAAGCCTCCGTTTGATCCAAGTTCATCTTCCCCGGGCATGCCCACTAAGGACACCCCTGGTTTATTACAGTAATATATTTGGTGTGTTAAGAATGAGATTTGCAAATAGATTTAAACATTTGGTCTACCTTTCTGGCTAAGGGACGAAGGCCAAGAAGTGGCGACAGGGTGTATGTTATTCATAGATTTAGAAAGGAAAGAAAACTGTCTATATATAAGAGAAATATTTTAGCCATAAAGAAATTATACGAAAGTAATCTCACAAGCTGAGATTGCTTAATATGATTTGTCAAATTATAAAGTTAATTTTATTGCAAAGTAAATCTAACTTCAAAAGAGAGTTTCTCTTGAATGAAATTTGGCTCTCTTTTTCCAAGAAACGGTTTAACCATCTGCTCACAAAAATCCACAGCCTGAGCACTCCTCCTTCCATCTCTCCCCCCACTTCTCTTCTCAACCTCCTCCTCTCCTCAAGGATTAGGCTTCATTTCGTTCATAATGGTTGAATAATCTACTGGGTTTGGGCCTCCAATTACCTACCATCCCCAAACGTTTGCAACAAATGCTGCCTCATGATCTCCACTCCTCCAATTACGACCACATCATCATGAATTGTTGGCCTCTAATCTCTCTATTTTGACCACTGATCTTGTCTCATTTCCATGGCACGCGCCGATCAGACTATAGTCTTCCCTTTCTTTAGCTATATACGTTATGTCCGAATGTAAAATGTAATTAAACAACCAATAATTATAAATACTTTTCTAATTAATTTGTGTTCCCTCAATCATTATTTCCTCTTCTTGAAATTTGACCCACTTCAAATCAACCTACCATTACGGAGGAAAACAACAACAAAACAAAATAGAACGTCAGACAAGCTTCCTTCCTCCCTTTTTGAACCATTTATAAGCTAGCGATATCTATCCATTAATTTTACTTTGCCGGCCATCGACGTACATACATGATACATGATATATACATACAAACATATATACATGCATGCATGCATGCATCAAGTAATGGGTCACGTGTGCAATGCTATGTACTTAATTATAAGCTTATTACACTGACAAAAACCTGCAGGGGTCGTAAACGTGAATGCTTTGCTTTACATTCATGATCTAGCTAATAGCGTCACAATTAGCACATGAGGCAATTAGGTCTACATTCAACTATCTTTTTGACCTGAGACCCACCAAATATGATTTTAATTCTTTTCGTGCCTTATTTTATCACGCAATGTATCTCAACATATATGCACATATGCATATATATATATATATATAGTTGCTAGATTCAGATCCAACATATTTTAAAAATTTTAACATATTTTACAACGTAGAAGTCTCTAACCTCGACCATTATTGTCAAACTAAATGGTTAAGATTTTGTCATATTACCATATCTTACTGCCAACCTAACATCTATCTTTTTAGTATTAATCACTTTGATAATCGCTTGTTTTGGGTAAACTTCCAAAACAATTTTTAAGTTGGTTTGGCGAGTGATCACAACAAGATGATCTTGTCATCTTCAACCACACCGGTGTAGTAAGTACGACCATAAATAAAAAGAAATCTAAAATGAATTAGAACAACATTTCTGTTGTTTAAAATAAGAAAAGGAGAGATTAAAGAATTTGTTAGATGTTTGAAAGTATATATCAAGAAAATTAGATGATGCATGGAAAAAAAAAAAAAATCTAAATTTCTGATGGAGATATTATAAGACTTTACAAAACCTTGAAGGTAAATTATCATGTGAAGTGAATCTTAACTTGTTTGTGAAGATCATGACCAAATTAGCTGAACCATGACTGCTAGGGTGGGGCTTGGCATCCGAATAAATCCTGAGTGGGACGAGTTTTCCCACTTTTGGGTCCAAGACTGGCGGCAAATGCTAACCATCTTCGCCTTCAATAGCTGACCGTTTGAAAATTCATTGACACGTACAGCACCACTGTATATATCTTACAAAATGGTCTGATGACTGGTCTATCGTTGAAGTTCAAAGCAGAATTTCCTCGTGCTCAGCTGCATTTGACTCCGATCCCATGAAATTTGTTTGAAGTTTCTAACTTCAAAATTCTGTCCAATCCAACTACAGGCCGTGAACAACAACACAGGACAAATGCGTAATAGATGGGATCAATAACCTTTCAAATTCAGCTAAACTTTAGAGATTCAAATGGGCAGAGGGAGTGACACATGAAGTGGGCGCTATAATTTTTATTGATCATTTAATGCTGTCGAATATTGCGTACATGACTCACTTCATGTGTCATTATCTCTCATATTTAAAATTGGGTCTAATGTAAAGCCAACAAATAGATCAACCTCAAAAAAATATTTTATAAACTTAAGTAATTTAACAAGGTAAGTTGTATTGCAATGATCTGTTTTATTGTAAAATAGACATATTAGATATTATATATCAATATACACAAATGTGTAAGTTTTATTAATTTTTGTAGTTCGATCTTTTTATAAATCTAGCATTTTTCCTTTAGTTTGACTGAGTGTGACAGAGAAAGAGAGATATAGATAAGATATTGATGGGATAATAATTTTTTGAAATCAAAATAATTATATGAAAATAAAGCAAATGCATAAAAGGAGGGGGTATAGTGCCCAAACAAGTCCTTATTACAGTATTCATATATAGTTGCTAAAAAGAAAAAGAAAAAAAAAAAAAGAAAAAATAAAGAGTAGAACAATAATCTGAAACCATGTTTAAACTTAATTTATTGGCAAAATTAAGGAAGGGACCTTCGAAAGAGGATATATAGATATTTGTTGTAAGATAGGAAAGTCACCTCGTTAGTTTTCATAACTATTCTCATTTTATCTTATTTAATCATTGTAATTTTTTTAAATTCACACACAAAATAAAATAAACAATTAAACTTTTTTAAATCTCAATCTAAAAATAATATTAAAAATATATATTCTAATATTATTTTATTTAAATTTTAACTTTTATTTCAACTTATTTTATCTGTAAAATCAAATGAGGCATCCCAAAGAATACGTTTGCTTGTGCTTGCATGTGAGACCCGTGAATTATGGTGGAGTGGAGTTGAACCTGAAGATCTAAGTTCAAATTAAGAATCCATTGTACGTTGTCACGATTGTATATATGGGTTAAAAGACCCAATTGCAGGCGATATCGTGTGAAACTGACGCATGGCTTAGGACTTAAGCAACACATAAATATATGCGCTGATTCGATTGTGGCCATTCTGCTGGCAACTTCTTTATAAAGATCAACTCCATGTGTGTGGACATTGGATGGTCGGATGTGGAAAAAATGGTGTCGAAGTGATCAGGATTGGGAGATCAGGAAAGGTGGAATGGAAAACCAAAGAGGAGAAATTTTAAGCCTTAAATCAGGAAAATATTTAGTTGTAAATATAATTACGCATTAATATATATACTAATTTATTGTGATTGATCAAAAAGTAGATTTTATTAAAAATAATACTAATTTAAATTTTAAATATAAATAAATCAGTATTAATGCACAGATTAGTATGCGACTTTATTTTCATATAGTAAAACTCTAAATCAATGAGGGAAAAGGAAAGAAAGATGAGTAAAAGTGTAAAACCGGTAAGGGAAGAAGATGTTTTTGGCAAAGAAAGTCGTATTTTTTCTTATCCGGATCGACTTTTGAAGGTGCCAATAAATGGTCATATACGGAGACACAGCTGAGCATACATAGGTATAAAGTATCAACAATATATACTATATAGAAGATATGAAGGCTTTATTCCATGGCAGTGAGTTGTGGAGAATTCAACGTAATCAAGCGGCTCAGGGTGTTTAGGGGCTTTTTCCTTCTCTTTTTCCTTTTTCCCCCCCGGTTTCTTTTTCCTTTTCTTTAGTTTCTTTTCCTTATGTTTTCCTGTCCGTTTTAGTTTATTTTCTGGTGTGGCGTAGGGTGTTTAGGGGCTGGTCCAGATGTTTTTTAAGGGAGAGACGCCAGTTTTCTCGAGACCATAGGGCGGCATGAAAATGCACGATCTGCTCCGTCCTGAGCTGGTGAAGATGAAGACAAGGTGGCCCACGGCATCCCAGTTGGTGCTGGTCAGAAGTAGATGAATCGCCGGAGGAGTGCATGGAGATGGAATGAAGAGGAAGTTGCCCTGTTTCTTATCTCGGTCGACGTATACCGGAAAGCAGAGCCTTCTCTATGGCCTGCGGGAGACTGCTGGAGAGCATGCATGGATCTGGAAGGTTTCAGACAACGAGAAGAGCCGTGCGCAGTCCTTGTATTTCGGAGGCGTGAGTAGTCCGTGAAAGGAGTTTGGAGCCGTGAGCTTGGAGGAGAAGTGGTGTCTCTGTAAATGGTGATCCCTGCACCTGGCTGGAAGGAAGGCGCCGCACGAGAGGATGCAGCAGCGGTAGGAAGCGATGAAAACCTAGTGGCTCTCCCAATGGGTTGGGCTGTATTTTTGTTTAGGGCTGGGCTGTTCTTTTGTTTTGGGCTGGGCCCAAGCTACTTAAGTTGTGTTTTTTGTTGTATTTTGTTTTTTTAGTTTGTTTTAGTTAGCAGTATAAAACTTAGTCTCTAGGACCGAGGGTCCGTAGAGTTTAGTACTCCACTCCTTGGGAGGGGGAGTCGTGTGGGCTATCTTAAACGGTGGTCTAAGACAGAGTTAAGTCTCTCAGACAGTAGTCTGGAGGCCTGTCTCTCAGACGTTTAGTCTGGAGTCGTTGGACAAGACCCTATCAGCCGCAAAGAAATTTGTGGGTTGAAGAGCGTGGAAAGGATAGAATTTGACTTGTTTTCGCAGGTTAAAAGTTGTAATTGTCCACCTTTATGATGAATGAAACTTTGTTTCACTTTCAAAAAAAAAAAAAAGCGGCTCATTTATTGTCAAAGTTAGCCTTATCTTGTCAGCAATAATTTGTGTGGATTGAAAGGGTCCTGAGGTTATTATGCAATGTATTAATTTTGAAAAAGAGTATAATGCATAATTTATGAATGAGATTGCTATTTATTTAAAAAAAAAACAAAATTATATATATTATATATAAATAAGTGGATCCCACTAATTAAATATAGTTTTCTTTTTTTTACAATTTTTTAAGATAAAGTTTACTTTTTTGCAAAGACTTGTACAGTATTTATCTATTTAAAATTTACCAAAATAATATTTTTTCTTAA
This sequence comes from Carya illinoinensis, assembly GCF_018687715.1. NCBI lineage: Eukaryota > Viridiplantae > Streptophyta > Magnoliopsida > Fagales > Juglandaceae > Carya > Carya illinoinensis. Next base: position 22,295,901 of record NC_056763.1, read on the forward strand.
AATTAAAAAATACTTTAATACGTAACAAATAAATAACATAATTTTATCATTAAAAGGCTTTTGAGGCTATGTAAGCATTTTTTTACTATTCCTAACGCAATTCCAAATAGAAACCTCATGACTTTGACATGTTTTAAGTGATATTACATTTCTATAATTAAAACGATTATCTACTTCAAAAAAGCTACATCAACAAGTATAACTAAATAAATCCGAAGTCATGATAAGCATGGCATTTAAATAAAAAAAAAAAAAAAGGAAAAGAGAGACACACACAAACAAAATCAGCTAAAGGCTAATTTGGATTCAGAGATGATTTTAAATAAAAGATAAAAGTTTAATAAAATATTATTAAAATATTATTTTTTAATATTATTATTTGTTTTGAGATTTAAAAATTTTGAATTATTTATTATATTTTATATGAAAATTTGAAAAAATTATAATAATGAGACGAGATGTAACGCTTTTTGAATCCAAACGGGATCTAAATTTTCATGCCAAAACAAATTCTCAATATGTTTGTTAATGTGTAAACACCCAACGAGCAAAAAAAAAAAAAAAAAAAAGTTAGTTAAGGTACTGTTAAATTCAATCTACTAAGATCAAATCAAGCAATATGGCTTAAAAAAGTAAAATTTTCCATGAAAAATCTGCTCAACAAAGAATATTATATCATGATAAACGAGTTTCTAAATATCTAATAGATAAAACTTTACGAAACCTTAAACGTAAATTATGTAAAGAGAATCTTAACTTGTTTGTGAAAGATCGATATTCATGACCAAATTAGCTGCACCTTTACTGCTGGGGTGGGGCTTGGCGTCCCAATAAATCGTGAGTGGGACGAGTAGTTTTCCCACTTTTGGGTCCGAAACTGGCGGCAAATGCTAATTACTATGTAATTCAGCTGACCGTTTGAAAATTCGTATTGACACAGAACCACTTATATGCAATACAGAATAATACGTCGACGGGTCTATCTTTAAAGTTCAAAGCACAATTTTGTGGTTCTCAGCACTACAGTTGTGATACTCTATATGATAAAGATAATGGTAGATCCATAATATATAAATCTTATATTATTTGAAAATAAAAAACTCTATCTCTTTATAAGATTCTAATAGAGTTCTAATTATATCACTAATTAATCATTTCAAAGTATAAGTCATGAAGTTTAGACCTTCTATTGAGACATTACAGCATTTTACTCCTATGAAATTTCTTTGAAGTTTTTAACTTCAAAAATCTGTCCTGCCAAATAGATGGGATCAATTAGATCCTCTCATATTCAGGTGATCATAATATTAGAAATTCAAATGGATAGGAAGAGGGAGTGACGCATGAAGTCAGCGTTATAATAATCTTTATTGATCATTTAATGTTATTTTAATCTTGTACGACTCATTTATTTTTAAAAATATATTGTATGATTCATTTCATGTGTCATTATCTTTTATTTAATAGTCAGGACAGGAGATTCTTTTCAAAGAGATGAATCGATTTCACGTTGAATAGTATCTCACTACGTATAAGGTATACAATAATGGGGAGTTGAAACAAAGTCTTAGCGATCAACTTTGAAATTTGTTGAAATCTCACCATCCAAAGAAAAGAAAGAAACGTACGTCTCATTTCAAAGAACTTTAAATAGAAATCAAGTTTATTCATTTTTTTTTTTTCAATGTCATCATTTTAAATATGAAGATATATATAAACTTATTGGATAATCTAATAGACAAGGAAAATATAAGTAGAGATAAAACCATAACAACAATGATAACTAATCAACACCAATAGACTAATAGTCGGTAGTTACAACTAAAATAGAACGTGTCTTGATAAATACTAATCAAACTAAAATATATTGACTCGTGCCCATTATCCCACCCACCCCCTCCCCCCCCGGGCGAGTTTGCATCATTGTGCATACAAATGGTAGCCAAGATTCAAATCAAGTTATAATTCGAGTTCATTATTTATATACCACACCCCCCCCCCCCCCCCCCCGGGGCGAGTTTGCATCATTATGCATACAAATGGTAGCCAAGATTCAAATCAAGTTATAATTCGAGTTCATTATTTATATACCACACCCCCCCCCCCCCCCCGCGGCGGCGAGTTAGCACCATTATGCATACAAATGGTAGCCAAGATTCAAATCAAGTTATAATTCGAGTTCATTTTAAAGAAGAAACGTATTCAAGAGTGTAGAGAATAGCAACCTACGGTCTTCTTGATCACTTTATATATATATATATATATGGAAACTTTTATAAACAGTACACTCTCGTCTCACTTTCATTCCATTACGATGAGATAGCATTATCAATCAACATTTATATTTTTGCATTAAAAAAATAAAGGATCATCCAAGGTGATAAAAGTGTCACATTTACAAAGTGAGATGAGAGTGTGTGATTTATACAATTTTAAGATATGCAAATCCTAAGTACTCCTTTTTAAAAAGATAAAATATATTTACAACCGTAAATTGTGATGGGTCTCAATTTTTTTTAAAAATGAGTTCATAACTTACATACACTAAGACTATATATAGTATTACTCTATTCAAAAAAAGTTAAAAACCTAACCATTGATACAAAAAACATTATAAATATTGAATAATAATTTGGTTAAGCCTTTTACACTCAAAATCATAACATTCCACCAATCTGACATCCACGGAAGCCCATACTATTGACATTGACCCAATGGTAGCCATTTTTACCTTTTGTCAACTTTACTCATCTATAAGTATTCAATGAGTTAACAACATGCTCATATATAGTATCAAGGCATTTTAATCCAGCCTGTTGATCGCCTCCTCCATAACTTGAACTCGTGATGTAGTTAATGCTTTGATATCAATTGTTAAAAACTCAACCATTGATCGAAAAATCTTAAAACTATTAGTCAATACTAATTTTATTAAACTTTTAATCCTCAAAATCATAACAAAATAATGTAATTTATAGCATTACTCATACACAAATTATATACAGATATATAGATATTGGAATTTTTGTTCAACTCAAGTCATAAGCGAATTAAAAATAGATTACCTAATTCTAATTGTTAAAGAAATGTCATTGTACATAGTAATTAACTTGAAAATAATCCACCCTGAAAAACTATATATAATGATGCCTTTTAGGAACCACTTGATCAAGCACGCATTCAGGGTCTAAGGTTCATATATAAGAGTAATGCTACAAATTACACTATTATAATCTTACTCTCAACTTACTATATAAATTGTGGCACTCTCGTCGTCCTTAGATCATCTTTTATTTTTTTTAAAAGAAAATCCATAGATTGATGGATAATGTCACCTCATAATAGTATGGGATAAATGTGTAGTTTATAAAATTTTTCATTTTTGTATACGTGGCATGTGCTCGACTAAAAAAAGTGAGAGAGAGAGAGTAGTTGTTGTGCTGTCTTTGAAAAGTTTTTAATTTAAATTGTAGATGGCTTTATAAATCTTAGAATATAAATTAAATAATTAAATTTTCCTAAATAATTTTTAATTATCTCTCTTCGTGAAGTCGTCAATATGACACCAAAGAGCTAAAAAAAATCTCATATTCGGTTGATTGCGTGTTTGATCCTTCATTGAAAATTCTCCCAGGTTGCTAAAGTTATCAAAGACAAATGTCACTCAGGTTTTAGTTATTTATTTATTTAGTTCAGAAATGTAAAGCCAACACATACAGCTTCAAAAAAAAAACATATTTCATAAAAATATGTAATTTGACACGGTAATTTATATTGCAATGATGTTTTTATTGTAAAATAAACATATTAGATACTATATTAAAAAAATCAAAAACTCTATGTATAGTTACTTTTACGTATTCTATTATATCATATCATTTTGTAAAAAATACGTAAAAGTGACTATATATAACATAATTCTATCAAGATTTATAAGTTTGTTAGTTTTATTTTTGTAATTCTTTTTAAAAATGTAGTATTTCTCTTTTAATTTGGGAGAGTGTGCTACTGCAAGATAAACGGATTTTTACAATCAAAATTTTACAATCAAAATGACTATTTTCTACGAATTTTTTATTTTGTGTACGTGGTATTTGTAAAATTTTAGTCACAAAAATTCGTTTTTCTTATAATATGTATACCGTGGTAAAGAAAGATAGATACAGAGATATTGATGGGATAATAATTTTTTTCAAATAAATATTAATTATATGAAAATAAATCAAATGCATAAAAGGAGGGGGCATGGTACCCCAAATGAATCCAGCTTATCACAGTATTCATAATTGCTAAAAAGAAAAATAAATGGTAGATGATCAATAATCTGAAACCATGTTTACTGACAAAATAAAGGAAGGGAGTCGGGACCATCGAAAGAGGATAGCTATTTGTTGTAGGACGAAAGTCATGATCTTTAGTAGCATGTACTAGCACCCAAAGAACATTACGTTTGCTTGTGCGTGCACGTGAGACCCACGAATTATGGAGGAGAGGGGCTGAACTTTGAAGATCCAAGGTTGAGCCTCAACAGTTGAGGAATCCATGCATTGTTGCCACGTGTGTAGGGTTTAAAGACCCAATTGCGATGTCGTTGAAACTCATGCGTGGCTTAGAACTTGAGCAACGCATGAATCTATGTGCTTATGGGTGAAAGATTCTCGGTTCATATCGAAAAAATCAACGGACTAAATAGTTTGGTTTGGATTGAATCGGATTAAAATTCATGTTGATCAATCGGTCTTGATCCATGATGTATGAGAAATTCAATTTTCGATCCACTTTCAGAATTTGATTCTTTTAAATCAGACTGAACTGAACCTAATCAGGCTGAAATGTTTACATATAAGTTTTTTAAATATTTTTAATATATATAATATATTATTTTATATAATAGTTATATAAGTTAATTATGTAATTCTTATCTAATCTATTACTATTGACCATATAAAATGTAAAATAATATATACTATAAATAAACTATTAGATACATGTTCTACTATTTATACATAATTGAACTAATTAGGTAATTTTTTTTAAGATATCTAAGTTGCAAGTAACTACGAATAATTTATGGAAAATAAAATTATTTAATATTCATTAACCATATATAAAATGTTAGAAATTTAATATAGATCATTATAAATACTAAAATACTAAGTTAGTAACTATTAATATCTCAAATATAATTATAATTAATTATTTTTTTAATGAGTTAGTTATATAATCATGGATAAAATCGGACTGATTCGATCAACCAGATTGATAGCTAACGACCCAATCCTATCTATAGGGGTAATCAGTCTGGTCCTACAAAAAGAGTAAACAGAGATTTTCCATTCGTGGCCTCCTAAACCAACCAGATTACACCCCTATATGCTTTAATTTGATTGTGGCCATTCTGGCAACTTCTTAAAAGATCAACTCTAGGGAATTCCAACTCCATGTGTGGACATTGAGTAGTCAGAAGTGAAAAACATAGTGTCAAAGCTAGGAGTGGGTAGCGAGGCCCCGCACCTCGTTACCCTGTCCCAACGTGGGCGGGGCAAACCCTCATCTGCTAGATTCGAGGGACGTGTGGCCCCGCCTGCATTTGGCTCCCCCATCGGGAGGGGGGCAGGTTGGGCCTAACCCGGCCTGCTTTCCCCCGTATCACATATATATTTTTCAATTGAAATAATATTCATGTTAATTAACTTAATTGTAATGTTGCTATAATTTGTCTCTTGATAGGGTGGGTGAGGCGCAGATGGATGAGGTGTCTACCCTCACACTCGGGTATCCAGACGAGATATCCCACCCCTTGGGTGTGGGGGCAGGTGCGGGGAGGAAAAACTTCACCCTGCTTATGCAAGAAGAGGGCTATCCTCTGCTCCATAGTGTATGTTAGCACTCCCGAGTGGGAGATCAGGAAAGGTGGAAAAGAAAACAAGATAAAGAAATTTTAAGCCTATAAACAATGAGAGAAAAGGAAAGGAGTAGAAGTGTAAAATCTGTAAGGGAAGTAGATGCATTTGGGAAGGGGTAATGATACATTTTACTATTCTATAGTGTATTTATAATTTTTATTTTTTTATTATTTTATTGTAAGTATTTTTTTAATATCTTTAATCATTAAAAAAATTAAAAAAAATATATAACTTCACTACTAATTACTTTCTTAATCATGAATTAAAAAAATTAAAAAAAATAATAAAAGATTAGTAATAAGATAGAAAGACAATCATTATTCTTTGAAAAGTCGTATTTTTTCTAATCCGGATTGACTATCCCACCGCCAACAACTTTGAAAGCTGCCAATTAATGGTCATAACGGGGATACCGCTGAGCATAGAGATAGGTATAAAGCATCAACTATATATATTATAATATAGGTATAAAGTATCAACTATATATATATATATAATATTTGTAATATGTGCGTAAGTGTATTTTTAAAAAAAATTAATAAATATAGAATTTACATAAAAATTTATTTTTTAATAATGAGTCTTACTATTTTAAAAAGAATCACACAATATTTACATTTTTTATGACTATACATAACATAACGTGACCGATTTATTGTTATAATAATAATTATTATTATAATTTCTGACCAACTAGCACATCCACATTTAATATACACAAGAATTGTTCCCAAAAATGTAACATTTTTTCCTAGTCTTCTTTTTTTCTTTCAAATTTTTATTTTATTTTTCACAATTGAGTAATTTAAAAGATATTGTAATTTAAATTCTATTTCGCTTAGTAAAAAGCTAATATGGACTTTACACCCATCCACCTTCAACTTAATTCACTCACCTAGTATGGTACTTAACCAATTCAAAGCGTTATAATCAAAAGACTTTTTTTAGGGTAATGCTATATATATTATACTTTGATCTCATTTTCATCTCATTGTATAAATGCAATACTTTCTATTATTTTTAGAACATTTAAAAAAAAAAATTAATTATTGATGGCTAATGTTACCTTATCATAGAGTATGATAATGGGTTTACAGCAATTTTCTTTTTTTATATATGCCTATTTATTATTTGCAGAGTAGTATCATTTTTTATTTTAAATTTTGTTATTTTTTCATAACGATTAATGTGACATATTTTAAGTGATTTTATATGTCGATTATATACTTCAAATATGTCACATCAACAATTATAATTAAAACAACTAATTTTAAAAGGAAGGACAATATTTTTTTAGTTTATTTTTCGTTTAATTCTTTTAAGGATAAGGAAAAATAAAATGAGAAAGTAGAAATACGTGTTAGACGTTAGTCCCATATAATTAATATTCTTTCTTTTCCACATCAAACAATAGAAAGGACAAGAAATTAAGAGTCCACATCATTGAAATAGTCCATTTAGTTATCTTTGCTTTTAATAATACATGTTGCATAGCTTTAAGATAAGCCTAATTGAGTTACAAAGTAGGGGACACTAAAAGGTCTAGAAACCCTCTTGCCGACCCATGAGAATACATATGATTTTAGAGAGAGAGAGAGAGAGAGAGAGGCACAAAATAATGTGAAATCAAAGAAAGAATGTGGGCTTGTGATTCATGATTCATTCACGCGATACTAAACGATGGAGCATGTTTTGCAACAGTCCACAAAAAAAAGAAAGCACCAATCGGCATGCTTAAAGCAAAACCAGACATCCATCCTCTTGCCTCTTGGTTTTACAGTTTGCGCTGGTAGCACCCACAAAAAGTCACAATCTTTAACTAATCAACCCAATATCACTGATTTTTATTCTGATATTAGAGTCAACTTTGGCTGTGTCTGTTGGGACTATAGCTCCTAACTTTCATTTAGACAACAAGACAAACATAAAGAAAGGTAAAGGTATCTACAAGACTACACCAACCTTTTTATTTTTGGCAAGGAGCTTCTTATGTAGAAATGCCAGGTATATACATTTTCATCATGTGGCATCGATGTTCAGAACTCGGTTTAGATAATAAAATCCTCTTAACTCATCTAAACATCACAAATACAAATATTTATCAATATCAAATATTTAATTTTTTTTACTTAATCATTACAACTTTCTTAAATTTTTAAACAAAACATAAAAAATTATTTAAATTTTTCAAGGCCAACTTATTTAATTTTTAAAATAAAAAAACAAACAGTCTTCCATTTTGGACCATGCATCTAGAAAGAGACTGGGGAGACTTTTCCTGTTCCAAAGAATTTTCATGCAATGCACAGACGACCCACAACAATAGACGACAGACCCATTTAGGGTGCTTGACATGTATGACCGAGCCACGTATTTGACTTGGTATCCCCAAATTCACTGACTACACTAAATAAATCCCAAGACATTAAACAACAAAAAAAAAAAAACACAAACAAAATCAGCTAAAATTTCCTCAATATGTTTGTTAATATGTACACATCCAACGAGAAAATAAAAGTTAGTTAAAGTGTTAAATTCAACCTGCTAAGATCAAGTCATGCAATATGGCTCTAAAAAGTAGAAGTTTTCCATGGAAAATCCGCCCAACAAAGTTTAAATTAAAACCAGTATCCATTAAATTTAGTGTACGTAATTAATGTATTAAAACCAGAGAAAAGCTCTATAATTGCCAAACTGGCAATTTAAGAACTTCCAAAAAGTGTTAAAAAGAAAGGGTTAATGCCCAGATGGGCAAGGTCTGCATTGTCACTTAGTCCAGCTTTCCCCACTCATGATCACGCTTTCCTAATTTTTTGCCGCTCTGAAGAATTAAGTAGAAAGGAAAATATATATATAATTTTATACCAAAAAACCATATTTTTGGGTTGTGTGTGTCTTTTGGTGAGGGAATGCTTGTCACCTACTCCTTTTAAAGTTCCCATTCTCCCATTGCTTATCAAAGTCTCTTAGAGAGAGAGTAGTAAAAGCTTTGATCTTTGGTTGCTCTGTTTTGCTCCGTTCTGTGCCAATGGAAAGGCACAGATGCAAGCTCTGCTTCAGGACTTTTGCTAATGGCCGTGCTTTGGGGGGTCACATGAAGGCTCATTTGGCCACCTTGCCTCTTCCTCCAAAGCCGCCGCAACTCGTTGAGTCCCATACTGAGTCGGCCTCGTCTTCATCTTCTTCATCTGGTGAAGAGCAAGAAGAAGATGAACAAAGCCTCAGAGATGCAGAGGAAAAGGCTTTGGCCTATGGTTTGAGAGAGAATCCCAAGAAAAGCTTCAGACTTGCAGATCCTGAGTTCTCTTTTGCAGTCGATGCTGGGTCTGTGGTCCAGGATAGAGAGAGCGAGACCGAGTCAAAGAACCCCACTCGTCAAAGATCCAAGCGAAATCGGAAACCGAGTGTAGCAGAGAATCCGGGCGAGAACCTGGAACTGAAGAAGCCAAAGTTGAGAAAACCCAGTTTGGTCGACTCGCCTGAACCGCTGAGTTCGGTTTCTGATACTTCTCCAGAAGAAGATGTTGCTATGTGCCTCATGATGCTTTCAAGGGGCATATGGATGGGCAACAACGAGGAGCAAGATCAAGAACATGGTAAACGAGTGCAAAGATCGGTTCAAGTCAAGGTCCAAGAACCAGAGGAACTGGAGGAGATTAAAATTAGGAAGGTTCGAGGGAAGCATTGTTGCGAAAAATGTAAGAAAAGGTTTCGATCTTATCAAGCTTTGAGCAGTCACAAAAGGATTTGCTATCGAGATGAAGCAGGAAATGATAGTAACGAGCGAATCTTTGAATGCCCATTTTGTGACAAAGTGTTTGGGTCTGGACAAGCACTTGGCGGCCATAAGAGATCTCACCTCTTGGGTTCTTCAACAGCAGCCGCTGCTGCAAATGCTGCTGCTGCTGCTGCAAGTCCCTTGAAACTTGAATCAACTGTGATAGATCTCAACTTGCCTGCTCCAGTAGAAGAAGATGATTTTAGTGTGGTCTCTGATGCATAATTTTTTGATCTCTAAGATCCAAGTTTACATCAATCTGCTTTGTTTAATTGGATAAAATGGATTTCCTCTAGGCAGTAGTTAGAACATTTCTTCACCTTTATTAGTACATCAATGCTTTTGAAGTTCTTTTAAAGTTTATGGCAATTCATTTAGTACTGACTACTATTTATATATGTGGTAACCCCAATTCAATTCTCTTGAATGTTGCACAGATTTACTCCTCCTTACAAACAAACCCAAGTGATTTTTCATAGCAAATTCCAATTGTTGTAGCTTTGCCCTCACAGATTCTTGTGCTGGGTTAAAGCCAAAATTCAATATTGTTGTTCACTGTGACAACCAATTTAGGTGCAGCAACCTTTAGTAGATGAACCCACTTCAGGTGTACCCCATTTCAGTGATAAAAGTGTTGTTGGAGGTTTGCTTGTGGATTAAGAGAAGCTGGTCCTTGGAAGTACCGAAATGTTGCTGTTCTGTTAACATGACAACTTCTGTTCTCCAGCTCTTTACCAAATTCTTTATAATTTGCTTTATTTTTTAATTCTCATCATTTGGCATATTATCTCTCCTGTTTTTCTTGGTTCAAGGTGAACCATAGAATCAAATGATTTTGAAGATGAACCAGGAACTAAACTCTAGAGCCATGAAAATGACCTTAAAAAAAAAAAAGAAAAAAAGAAATGAAAGCATTAGATCTGGTTTCTTTGAGTTGGGAATTTATTGAGATATGCAAATCTCTTTATTTTCTGAATAGGAAAGGAGATGGTGGAATTTATTTGCCTTGGAATGAACGAAGTATCCGGGCAAAAGGAAGTGCCATTCTGTTGTTATCGAAGAATCGGTCAGATTTTTATTAATTCCTGATGGGAATCATATAATTAATGCATTTTCTTAAAAAAATAATATATACCTGTCACTTTACCAATCACTAAAGATTGGAATTCGTGGTTCTATTTTTTTTTTTAAAGAAGAGGAATTCCTCATCACAGTTCTCGTTCAAGCACGGTGAATTTTATATAAAATCCAATCACCCCCCTTGCAATAGGATTGCAATTTTTTATAGTTGTTTTATCTCACCTTAATTTTTTTAAAAAATAGAAATAACCCTAAATAACACAATATTTAAGTTAAAAGTTTATTTAATCTATTAATAATATTTGAAACTGTGAAATTTATTATAATTCGTCAGATTATAATATAAATGTAACAGATCACATGAAGGTATATCTGTTTATAAGATTATTTTTGTATAAATCTCTTTATAGCTATGGCAGCCTTCTTCTTTTAATATCTAAAAAAGTGTTTAAATCATAAAATTACAAGAAGTCTAAATACCCATATATATATAATTGGAATTTAAATTATATCAATAAGTGGGACTCTATTTTATCATAAATTTGAATATTTCGTATGCACATTTTTTTTAAAAAAAGTATAGAAATATAAGACTTATATATATATATATAAATAAATAAATAAACTACTTTTTAATATTAAATTACTCTTAATCTTATGTTCTCTCTTTTTTTTTTATAATGAGTAATTTGTGAAAAAATTAGATGATAAAAGTAGACAAGTAGCAAAAAGTCTCATTGATATTGCACCCCTCATTTTTTTTCTTTTTTTCTTTATGAGAAAACAATATTAATGTTGTCGTGATCCTTTTGATGCCCTGGTCGCCTGCAGAGTGCAATGCCTATTTGCTCTGACCAACACACAAAAAAAAGATAACAACTATGCGAGGAAAACGTTGTCACTTTCCCTTCTTTGTTGCTGGCTATTGGCATATCTTTATCTTCTCTGTTAGTTACTCCAAAAAGTATGATTCCGAATAATTTCTTAAACAACTTAACGCGTTGCATGTTCTAAAAGACTCCCTATGGTTACGTTTTGGCTTAAAAGGCAAAAGAGTTGCCAATCCACCTCCATTTATTTATTCTTTCTTTTTTTTTCTTTTAAATAAATTACAAAATTAAGATTGAAATTTTCAATTTAGAGTTATTCTATTTTTAAGCTCTATAGAGCATGTCATCCAGTTCTCTCGTTTTTTCGGTCTTGTTCCTTTTTGTGGATTTGTGTTTTCGTCTGGTTCATTTTAGTTTGTAATAAAGAGGTCCGGTGGCTGAGCTCTTCCGTCTGGCCGGTTTCTGGGTTTTTAGTTGGTTTTGTCCGTGTTTAGGGTCTTCGGTGGCTGTATGCTTCCTGTAGCTGTTTGGTTTGGAGAAGTATCCGTTGAGGTGTACGTTTGCTCTGGCATGCTTGCTGCATGTTTGTTGGCTGCAGGTTTTGGCAGGATGTTGAGGGCTGCGGCTGTTATGGATTGCAGTGATAGTGGGCGACAATGGTGGAAAGCTACGTGGGCATTATAGTGTAGTTTGTCCTTTTCAATTGTTTTTTTGTTTTTTGTTTTGTGTGGTAGGGTTTTTTAAGTGAATAATTTGAAATAGGCTATTCCCTTTCCTCTTTTGGAGGAGAAGGGTAGTGAGTCCCTGTCCTTTTTTGGAGGACAAGGGTGGAAATTCCCCCCATTCTTTGGAGGGTGGGGGTGGTATGGTTTTCTCACAGACAAGTCGAGATGAACACCTCTGTTTTTACAGAGTCTTGCATCTCAGGAAGGCTATGTCTTTGGAGAGTTTTCTGAAGTTTTTTAGACAGTGTCCAACACAAGGAAGCTTGTGTGTGGGGGAGCGTATAACTGATGAGTAGTTGGCTTGTAATCAGGGCTTGTTCCCGGACTTATTGGTCACAGCTGTAACTTCCTTCATTCATGAATTGAATTGAAGTCTATTTCAAAAAAAAAAATGGTAATATTTGATTTGTAAAATTTAAATTTTTAAATTTATTTTTCAAATCAAATTATGTCATGTAATCATTTTATTTAAAGTATTATGATATTAACTACATCAGCTTATCAATAAAATCTTTCTTATTTATAAAAACCTTTCAAGCGTATTTTTTTAAAGTAATAATGGAGAGTTAAATCTTGAGTTCTTATAATGTAACATATTTATCCCTTTTTTTATTCTAGATGTATGACTAAGAAAAAGAATTATAAAACATTTATTTTAAAATCCACAAGAATTTTTAATACCAACACATGAAGGGGTTTTCAATTCAGCATCAAACATGCATAAATAAGTATATCCTATTTTGATAAAATCAATAATAGAAAACCAACAACGTCCTCCTTAATATCAATAAGTTTGCTAAGAGATGGAAAGGATATATTGGCAGGAAAATTGTTAGATCCATGGAAAGGACCGCACCTCCCTCAACACTTATAAGACTAATTGGGATGTAGCTATTGATAAAGTCCCAAAGTTGGAATAGGAGTCATTGTAAGGAGCTGGAAAGGCTGAGTACTAGCAACACTAGATCATCTAGGGAGATCTCTCCAGATGCATAGTTGGGAGAATCTATTGCAGCTCTAAAACCCACTGTTCTATGCAATGAACTGGCACTGCAGCATGTTATACACAAAGGAGATGCACTGTCAGTGGTTAATGCTATTAAAATTTTTTAGGAGAAATAGAATTCAGTATGGATGATAATTAGAGATGTCAATATGTTGGGAAAGGTGAATCACTGGTCTATTAGGCATGTTCCTAGGAGTACTAATAATGTTGCTCATGTTTTAGCAGAGAATGTTTTATATCTCTATGACGAGATTATTCAATTGGAAGATATTTGTCCTTGTATGCATTCTTTGGTTTATGAGAATTAATCAGGTCAGTCTTTTTCTTAAAAAAAAAAAAATCTATATTATTTGATGTGATATATTAAATTTATTTTAAAATAAAAATTATTTTATAACCTAACATATTACGTCAAAATATTTTTGTATCATTTATCAGTTAGTAGTCCTCGTATTGGCATATTGTAGTGGGACATCCTTATCACGCCATCCTCAAATAATTATATTTTCTTATGATAACATCAACCGACCATGTGTACCATGGATTAGAGGACAGACAACTGTTGATAATTGGCCGATTTGGCATCCCTAGTGAAGGCCATAATGGGAAATACACCAACGGCACATTTGGATGGTGTTATTAAGATAAGAGATGTCGTTTTTAGTTTGTTTCTATTTTTATATATATGGAAAGTTGAAAAATCATCATATAAGAATCCAGAGATTGCAATAGAAAAGAAAAAAGGGGTATTTGTAATGATTTTTCGATATTTTATACTGGATAATTTAATATCCTTATGTATGAAGATAATCAATTCCGTTATTATGGTCGAACTCTATTATAGATTTCTGACCACATTTTTCACGGGACCTTCTTATCTCTTCCTTCTCCGAGCTAACCCAAAAAAATATATAGATTTGAGCTTTTAAAACTCGAATCCCGCTTAGATCATATATTAAAATTTGGATTTGGGTCGATTTTAAACTTTCAAATCTTAACATAAAAAAGAAAGGAATTTAAAATTACGATACTAACTTGAAATCCAAATCTAAATTTAAATTCTTTCATTAAAATACAACCTACTTTATAAGAATCAGAGTCTTGTTAGCTTTTTCAATTTTTCTTTCGAGAAGGCATGAATCTTTCATTGAGTAAAAAAAGAATTATGAAGTATTTTGTTTATGCAAATAAGAAATTATCAATAGTTAATTCAGTGGGATGGCTGGGTTTAGGATATTTTAGGGTTTTTGTTTGAATTATAAGGTAGCTAGCCAGCCTAATAACATTTAGATTAATGGAATACGATAACATTGAATAATAAAGGGGATATCATCTAGGTAAGTCCAAGCCCAATAATACTAAAACGATGTCACTTAACTCAGGCCTAAATCAGAAAAAGTAATGGGGAGATATTTTAGTAAAAAAATATTATATAAAAATAAATTATAAAATGGTACGATTTGATATAATACGTCATATTATAAATTTATTTTTATTATAAAATAAATTTAACTGATCACGTAAAATCACATAAATGAATTTTGTTACAGTTATTTTTACGTATTTATTATATATTTTACTAATATGATAAGTTAATATAATTATTTTATATTAAAAATATAATATAATTAATCATGTTAGTAAAATATTTAAAAACAATTAGATATAAAATTTTTGAAATAAAAGAAAAAGGAAACCTTGACTTTCCGTTGAAAGAACAAAATGATATATAATTCACTCATTATCCCTGCAATTCTCCACTCAGCCACACAGAGCGTGCAATCTGAAACGTGTCAGCATCAATCATCACGAAACTCAAAGGAAAGCAATTAAGACAGAAAAATATGTCCAATTACCACCGGTCCCCCTCCGCCTTTAAAAAACAGCTTCCATCTTAACCTAAAAAGGTAAGATCAATCATCAATATTTCTTATATATTTGTTTTGTTTTAAATACTTTTTGTTATAATTCTTAAGTGATAGTATATTCAATAGAATAAATATGCTCATCATTTATTTTTTTTGTCATTTTATAATATAGTATTAAATAATAAATTTACAAGTAAAATATAATAAATAATTTCTAATCATTTAATATCACATTATAAAATAATAAAAAAATAATAAAAAAATAAATGATGAGTAACATCATTACTCTATTCAATATTAAGTTTTATATCGCCTATGGGTAGTATTTAGTGCATTGATCTATGTGTTGTATCGAATTTGAATGCCTTAGAGTTTGGATTAGGAATTAGAATATGAGAGAAATAGGCACATGATACCAACCTTATAGCATTTGTTAAACATTAAAGACTGCATAAATTTATAAATACCACGAGACTCACTTGATATGTTTATTTCTTTTTCAACTTTAGGTCTTAGAGGTCGATCAAGAACTCTTAAATATCTGAGTCTATCTTTTTTTGCATTATAGAAAAGAAAAATACTCTAACTATAAAGAGATTATACAAAAATATTCTCACAAACTGACATGGTTTAATGTAATTATTTAGATTGTAAATTTACTTTTATTGTAAAGTAAATTTAACGTATCAGATGAAATCACATCAATTTGTAAGATTGTTTTTGTATGATTCATTTGTTGATATACTAGTACTCTATAAAAATATATAAATAAAAAGAAAAATGATATTTGTGGTCTTAAGATGTACAAATCTCATATATATAAAATTTTTTTAAAATAGATAAATGTGATACTCAAATGAAAAAAATAATTAACTCCGAACCCTACTATTATTTAAAAGAGTGCAGGTCTCACACACTCTCCTCAAAAAAGTGGATAAATATAAGAATCACATAAAAAAATTAATTTTTTTAAAAGTAGATTTTACTTTTTTTTAAAACGAATGTGTGAGACTTACACACTCTAACTATATCTAATACTACTTAAATAAAAATAAAAAATGTTAAATACAATTATAAATTATGCAAATATCTTGTTTTATTTAAAAGAACTAATTTTTTTTTATATATACATCATATTTACTGACTATTTTTCAAAACAGTGTATAACATGATTTCTCATTTAAAAAAAAAAAAAAATTGATAGGAAATAGTGTACAGGATACTGAGAACACTAGTACTAGTTATAATCCCACGACTGACCAAAACGGTTGGGAAATAACACTGCCGACTAAGGTTTATATTAATTAGTGTCCGCCATTTTGCCTACCACAGGCCTAAAGGCCTCCATCCTCATTTACTGAGATTGATTAAGGCACGAGATGCACCCCTCATTGGCAGGACGAACAGCTTCTTGCTAACACGTCATTCTTTTGTAGATCTTCCAAATCCGACTTGGGACCATGCAATTGGCTTACATCATCATTGCCAATTAATAAGCACTAATTTGTTAATGAGGCGAGAATAGGATGTTGCAGTCCACCACCCAACATCCTCAGCGCCTTGTACATGATGATTAATTTAACGTTATTTCTCACTTGTACATGATGATTAATTTAACGTTATTTCTCACAATTAATGAAATCTTTATATATATATATATATGAAGTGATTATCTAACAAAAAATGTTGTTTTAATAGTTTTTGTTATTTTTCGTTAACTTTATCAATTTTTCATTAACTCCGTTTGTCTTAAAATTAAGTGAGTGCCATGTAGTCATGTATCTATGTGGTTTTATTTGTCTTTTTTTTATATCAGTGTTGGAATATCAAAAGTCTCTGTACTCTCTTTCTTTCTTTATTTTTCTTCTCATAGAAGTCTCTCCATTCTCTCATCTCTCTCTCTTTCTTTCTTTTTCCATTAGCTTGTTCTATGCTTCAGATCTGTATCGAAGAATGCCAGACAACAAGTTTTCAAGGAGCAAAAACGGGTCTTCTCCGGTGTGGTCTGGGTATAAATTTTGGATTTATTGTTTTTTATTTACATGTTATGATAGATCACGAATCTCCTCTCTCTATCTGGATTTTCTTTTTATATTTCAAGTACAGTTACGGATTTTCCAAAGTAAGATTTTTTTCAATTTTTTCGTATATTTTGAGGTTTTACAGAATGTTTAGATCTATTAATGTAGATGTAACTCTAGAAAGTTTTAATCGCAGATTTGGATCCCTACGGTGGTTTGTTCGATGACAAGCAGACAAAAATTCTGAAAATTAAATAGCACCTTGAAGATCTTGACCAGATTTTTTCCCTTTCTTTCTACTAATTGTTTCGTTTATATTTCAATTTTATCTTTTTGAATTTGATTTTCTCTTTGGTTTGAATTTGCTTCCGTGAGTTAGTTTGATGATTATTTGGTTGAATTGCTTCAAAATCTAGCAGACATGGAAATAACTTTTCAAGCACTCAAGGTAAATTATTAGTTCGGAGATTGGTGAAGCTATTAGTCAGGTTTTGAACGACCAAAGTTGAAGATAAGCTATCTAACGGAAAATGTTGTTTTAACGATTTTTGTTATTTTCCGTTAACTTTATCAATTTTTTGTTAACTCTATTTGTCTTGGAATTGAGTGAGTGCCGTGTAGTCATGTACCTATGAGGTTTTATTTGTCTTTTCTGTGTCACTGTTGGAATATCAAAAGTCTCTGTACTCTCTTTATTTATTTCTTCTTGTAAAAGTCTCTCCATTCTCTCATCTCTCTCTCTCTTTCTTTCTTTCTTTCTTCGTTAGCCTGTTCTCTGATTCAGATTTGTATCGAAGAACGCCGAACAACAATTCTTCAAGGAGCAAGAACTGGTCTTCTCCGGTATGGTCTAGGTATAAATTTTGGGTTTTTTGTTTTTTATTTACATGTTGTGATAAATCACGAATCTCCTCTCTCTATCTGGATTTTCTTTTTATATTTCAATTACAGTTACGGATCTTCCAAAGTGAGATTTTTTTCAAATTTTTATAGAATGTTTAGATCTATTAATATAGATATAACTTCAGAAAGTTCTAATCAGAGATTTGGATCCCTACGGTGGTTTGTTCGATGACAAACAGACAAAAATTCTGGAAATTAAAGAGCACCTTGAAGATCTTGATCAGGTTTTTTCCCTTTCTTTCTACTAATTGTTTCGTTTATATTTTAGTTTTATCTTTTTGAGTTTGATTTTCTCTTTGGTTTGGATTTGCTTCTATGAGTCAGTTTGATGGTTCTTTGGTTGAATTGCTTCAAAATCTAGCATACATGGATATAACCTTTCAAGCACTCAAGGTAAATTATTAGTTCGGAGATTGGTAAAGCTATTAGTCAAGTTTTGAACGACCAAAGTTTAAGATAAATATGTACAAATGTTCTTATTTTTTTCATTTATGATCTATCGTTTTTTTTAATTGCACATGATTGTGCACTATTGCACTGCTGGGCAATGGATGGATCAAGGATGGTTAGCGACTGAACAACAAGAAACCGAGAGGAAGAGGTAGAAAGAGAAGGAACCATGGCTTGGTGGTAGTCTTGGGTGGTCAGTGATGTGGAGAAACACGATTGACACGGGGTGACGGTGGCCTTGGATGCGGGGAAGCTAAGTTATGGCTTGTGGCTCACGGGTAGGAAGCAAATACTTTGCTTTGGTTGCTAAAAACATGGGCTGTTGGGTTGTGTGAGTGGAGGCGTTGGGCTTGAGGTTTATGGGGGAGAGTCAAGGCCACTGTATGAAGTCAAGGAAGCTTCTTACGAAGAAAGAGATCATGCCTTTGAGGTTGCACTGGAGTTCAAAAGCAAACTAGACTCTGGAAGTCCATCTTTCATCAAATTAATGGTCCGGTCTCATGTTTATAGCTGTTTTTGGTTGGTATGTGGCGATTAAGGCAATTTATGGTCTTCTTATCTTAATTATACTTTATCTAATATTTATATGCAACATATGCAAGAAAGGGTTCGATGTAGCTTCTGAAGCTAACTTCTTAATAGTTCAATGGATAAGTAGTTGAATGATATATTTTGCCTTTATTATTACGGCCTTCCTTCAAAATTCTATGAGGATCATCTTCCAAAAATATTGTTGTATATGGTATTAGTAAATGAAAATGGTGTGGAATTTGAGACTACATACATTGGCAAAAGATCTGGGCTTAGTGGTGGCTGGAGAGCATTTGCACTGGACCATAAGCTGAATGATGGTAATGCACTGGTATTTGAATTGTTTGAGCCAACGAGATTTAAGGTAGGCCTAAAAATAAGTGAGGTTAATCTTGTAAAAGTGGTGTGCTTGTATTTTACAATCATTATCGGATATGAGTGTCTATGTAGCTATACAAAGCATTAATTTGGTAGTAGCATGTCACGCAAATTGAGTCATAGCATATATGTTTTAAGCTTTTACCTGCCAGGAAAAATTCTACCCATTACATAAATCTTCTATGTTGGCTTGCAATACGAATGTATGTACTCATGTATGGGCACATATATTATACAAAAATGCCGTTATCGATCTGTGTGCACTCCCATTCTATCCTCTAGTTGTGATAGTCAAGACCACTACAAAATTATTCTCAGGCCGGTTCACTCTGGACATGTGATATTCCCTCTTTTTATATAAAAATTAAAATAAAAAAACAATTTCCATTTGGTACAAAATACGCCATTAAATACCATGATCACTTGATGATGCAAACTCAATCATCTTGTTAAAGTACTGATCGTAGTAGTTAACTTGTTTGTTAAATTTTCTTTGTAATATTCTGTCAATTATATCTTCTATATATAAAAAGTGTCTATGAAATAGAAAATTGTTGTTTTAACAGAAAATCTTCTTTTTCCACTAATTTCTTTATTTCCCGTTAAGGTATTCTATTATAGTCCACTTTCCGCAGATCAAACTAGCTCCGTTTGAAGTCCGTGCCGCCAGCAACCATCGGAAGCCTTTCTGTTCTAATGAAAATCATTTTAATGAAAATGAAGCGAAAATAAACCATTTATGTTTTGATTTGGGCATTAGCTAGAATTAGAAGAAAGAGAAAAATCAACTGGGAGAAGGAAAAAAGATGGTGAGAAACTTTGCAAGTGGAGTCCAGTGAAAGAACTTAGGCTAAACCCCACTTAGGACCCACAGATCTTATTTCTAAGATGAAAAAAAAAACACACCTTTCAGAACATGTATGAGCGATTTTTTTTTTTTAAAATAAGATCATAAAGAAATACTAAATCAACAGTCTCGTTCTTGATCTGCTCAAGAAAATTATAAGAAATTAAGAAGATGAGGGTCATAGAGGAAAATATTTGTGTAAAGATAAAACCCTATAGAAAACCACGACATGCAATGGAAAAAAATCTAAACCCATTTATTAAATTACTCTTAGTGGGAAACTGCATGTAACTTTGCACCGAACAAAGATTGACTCGAACAAATTAACACATAAAAAATGGAAAAAAGAAACTAAGTTAGAGCTAGGCTTCTCTAGCCATGGATGGTGGAGAGAGAGAGAGAGAGAGAGAGAGAGAGAGAGAGAGAGAGAGAGAGAGAGAGAGAGAGAGAGAGAGAGAGAGAGAGAGAGAGAGAGAGAGAGAGAGAGAGAGAGCTACCAAAACCAATGTTTTTAAAGCGTGGTGGAGGAGATCAAGAAGAGAAACAGTATATCTGGCTGTAAATCGCAAAGGTTGAGGTCGAGACGAAGCCGGGAATGAGAGATCGTGTGGTCTAAAATTCTTTGAAGAAAATATCACTGATACAACGTCATATCACAAGACGTAAAGACTAAAATACCTGCACATAAACGAACACAAAATTGAAAACAGAAGGATATAAAAGAAAAAATACACAAAACGCTCACGGTCAGACAAACGAAAAATGCAAGAAATTTTTTTGATTTTCAAATATCAACTAGACCAATAGAAGAATACCAAGTGTCAGGCTCAACGGTCGCCCATACTGCTGTAATGCATCGATAAATATTAGAGAAATCTCCACCCTTCTTTTCATCAAGTCTTGCAAGGTGTTAATAAAATTAGTTTCCTTAGCTGAAAATCATTATTCCCAATTGTTATTGCAAGGGTGCCCTTGTTCCCTTTTTCACTCTAGACTTCTAAAGGGTTCAATTTGAAAAAGAAGGTCCAATAAAATAAAAATGAGCAGTAAAATAAATAAAAGATAAATAACAACATTACAATTAAATATTAATAAAATAGAACCATAAAATCCAACAGTAAAATAATTTGAACTATAGAGCAATTTAAATAATAAAAAATAATTAATATAAAAAAATATGGAGAAATCAAGAAAGAGGGGAGAAGAAGCTTTTGGAATGTATTTCTTAGAAGAGAGAGAGAGAGAGAGAGAGAGAGAGAGAGAGGATGAGGAGGGTTGATTTCGGGCCTAGATGAATTGGGCAGTTTTTTTTTTTTTTTTAGTGGTTTCAAATGAGAAAAAAACACATTCTTATGTGTTTGTGGACCTGGCTTCTAGCACATGGTTAATTTAAACTTTTTCACTTAATATATGAATTATACATAAAATTGTATTAAGAATTTAAAATATCAAAAAAATAAAATTTACATTACGCCTAAATATTTGATAGAATTTATATTTTTTTCCCTATGCCTTAAAATATTAATTGAAATCAACCTTTTTTTTATGAAATATATATTATTTTTCTAAAAATAATCATTTTACCTAACCAGACTTGATCCTGTTCTAGTTACTTGTATAAAAGTTGAAGCAATGTCTTCTAAGCTATATATGCCATCAATTATTTTTACAAATTTTGCATGTTGCTTTAACCTAGTATATATATATATATATATCTTTCTATAATAATAAAGGTCTATCCCATTACTACAGGAATGAATAGTAAATTCTCATTACATTTCCATTTCCATTTTCGTGCTTAGTTTTTACACTACTTCGTTTACAGTCTGTACAAAACATGATGACACCCAACGACGCCGAGGGAAAGAGAGATGCGACGTTGAGGGTGGTGCACACGTTGATGGAACCGTTGGTCCTTAGAGCAACAAGGGTTATAAGTGGCAGCTGGGCAGCGGGAGAGGCCAGACCTTAGACGGGAGGTTGTCCATGGCATCAGCTTCGCATTGGTTTTTCACTTCAGATCCGAGTGGTGCTAGGTGCTTTTTAGTTTTGGATGGCTAAGGAAACCGATGTGGGCTGGCTCAATGGAGATCCATGGTGCGAAAGTAAACCTTTTGCTCTGTTTTTAGATGAGAAAACAGAGTCGAGGCCATGCGTTGAGGTGGCTGTGGGATGGAGACTCACAGTGGTTCCATCATGGCTTCGCGGTTGGGTAGAGGTTATCGTGCATGGCATGAAGTCCTTGATGCAAGAGTGCGGGGAAGATCCGAGTTTGAACTCCAAGCAACTGTCGCTGACTTGCAGAGGGGAGGAATCGAAAATAAAATGGAGAGGAAGGAGGAACGCAGTAAACGACAACCTAATGAAAAATAGAGGAAATAAACGAAATAAAATGAAGAAGGAGAAGAAGAGAAGCAGCATTGCACGGATTAAAGAAGGGGAACAACGGCGTGCAGAAAAAGAAGGAGAAGAAAAGAAGAGATGAAGAAGCCCTAAGGGCTGGACCAAACGACGCTGCTTGGGAGGATTTAGTGGGCTGGGTTAAGGCTCAAAGAAAAATGCACAATAAGAAAAAAATAAGAGCCAAATAAAAACACTACAACTCAATATTAATAAATAAAATAATTAAAGTTCAACATTAAACTAATTTAAAGTAAAGAGCAATTTAAATGCAAAACAATAATTAATATCAAGAAAACACATCAAAATAAATTTCATAACTTAGAAATCATAAAATAAATTCAACAAAAAATCTGATAAATTCAAAACAAGTTATCTCATAATTAAGCAAACACTTCCACTAATTAAAGAATTAATTTAAATAAAAAACTTATTAAAGAATTAATCACATTTTTTATGTCCGTAATGTGGTGTACAATTGTGATCTTTTAAAAATATATTAGCTTGGAATAATTGAAATTGTCTGGTAAGTAAGAGAAATAAATCCCACATTGTTCATAATTTATATTAATTTACCATATTTTGAATTTTTTATATTTATATTATTTACTTTTTTATTGATCATATACAAGCATTAAATTCATATCTTGTATGAGCATTTGCCATATTTGAAAAATATTATAACACATACTTCACAAAGAGGTGATTCAACTTGGTGCATTAATTAATTTTTTGTAAAAAATTGTGACGACCCGCTTTTGAGTGTATTTTCGCTGAAATGGTTTTTTTTATTTTAATTAATATATTAGTTTATTATTTTAATTTACATTCGTTTAAAAATTGGTTTTTAATTTACTTGATGTTGTGTTTTATTTCTTTTAGTTGTTTTGTGGTTTTTAATCTCTTTTCGGCGGTTTGTTTTGTTTTCCCGGAGTGAGGATTGGACCTCATTTCTTTTCACATCTTTTTCCTTTTTCCTTTTTCTCTTTCCTTTTTCTTCTTCTTTCTTTTTTTTCTTTTTTTCTTTTTCTTCTCCTGCTTTTCTTCCCGTGCGTCGACCCCTCCCCCCCGTGCGTTTTTTTCTCATTTATCCATCCCGTCGCTGCCCATTTGACCGGCCGATTCTCCGCCGTCCGGCCACCGTTTGATGCACCGTCACCACCATTCTCTTCCCCTTCCACCATAGATCATCCTCACCAATTTTCAGAGCCATTGGACCAGCCGTTAGCTTTCGAGAGCCGCCGGAAGTCGCTGCACCTGCTCTGTTTTTGCCCCTGTCGCTGGAATCTTCTTCAGCCCAGACCGCCGCCGTCCGGCCACCGTTTGGCTCGCCGCCAGTCTCGTTCGAACCCCCTCCCTCCGGCGCACCTTCCCACCAAATATCTCCCCCATCCGGCCGGCCGTTTGGCCGGAAAAGCCCTTTGAAGCCACACGATTTTTCACCGATTCCGGCGCCGTCGCACCACCTCCGGCCACCATCTCTTCACAGCTTCTTCCCCTACCTCTTGCTGACCTAACCCACCTAATTTCGGCCCCGATCCGTTGCCGGAGTAGCTCCCACGAGCTCATCTCCGTTCAGCCCCTTTTTGGCCTTCGACCGCCGTTTCCACCACCACCCACGGCCAAAACTCGTTTCCTTTAGCTTCATAAATATCTCAAGACCCTTCCCTATCAATCCCTAGCTTTGGTTTGTCCTCGTTCGAAAGTGGGTAATTTATTACCCACGGCAACAGTGTAAATTACACTGTTACGTTGCTTTTCCTCCGCCGTTTGCAACGCCGCTTGTTTTCTAAAATTGCCATATAGCGCTGTAAGTATTTTCCAAACCCTATTTTCAGATTTTAATATATATTTCTCATTCAATTATTTACTGTTGTTGGTTGTTGATTCCGGACTAAGTCCGAGGAGTTTCGGGGGTCGGATGGATGGAGGACGGAGTTGCCTGTTTATTTGATTTATGATTGTTGGATTATTTTATTATGCATTGTTATGGCATTACATGGTGCATGCACGTGTGTTTGTGGATTTGTGTGAAAAGCCTGTGTATTGGCGTGAGTGGTTTTACGGGTGCGTGGGTATCACGAGCCCAAGCCGGGATGGGTTATTATCCCGGTGGAGCTCCTCTGGTCACTCGAGAGCGGAATAAACTGAGTGACGTCCCCTGAGTTGTCGCTAGACGACGGAAGCGGGGGCTAGGGGTTGCTTGGCTACGAACGCGCCGGGCGCGGAACCGGGCATCGCCCTACGCACCGACTCCGTGACCCTTTGCTGGTGAGGGCTAGAGGATGCTTGGCTACGAACGTGCGGGGCACGGAACTGGGCATCGCTCGTTAGGTGTCACATGCGTGGTGGTACTCTGCGATGTGGCACTGGAGCCAGGGTGTGCAGATGACCCCTAGGGGAGGTCATGGTGCACGCGGTTAAGATTGGATAATGGTTTGAGAGGTCAAATGGGTTTTTGGCGTGTGTGGAAAATGGGTGTTTTATGGGCTTTGTGCATTGGGCATGTTTCATGCATCTTGTTCGAGTTTTATGTGTTTTTATCTGGTAGTGTTTGGGTTTTGCTTACCTGCGGAACCATTTGTGGTTCCGTAGCTTTTGGTGCAGGTGATGAGGATGAGGAGGAGGAGGCTGAGCCCGAGGATGCGGCTCCGCCGGGTTGCTGATGATATGTTTTATATTTGTTTAAAACTGTATTTGGGTTTTTGTAATATTTTATTTACGTATGTTTTAAACAGCTTGTATTACATTAAGAAAAAAATTCTGGTACTTAGTTATATGACTTTCGTTATCCGCTGCGTTTCCTTTTGCACATTTGTTGCCTTTGCACACACTTGGTACCCGTCGATGGGATGGTGACCCGGGTTGTCACCATCCGGACGTCTCGATTTCCCCGTGTTCGGGCGTGGGGATTTGGGGGCGTCACAGGTGGTATCAGAGCGGTTTGGCTCTGGGTAAAACCATGCGTCCCATAGGTGGAGTACCAGAAAGTTTTAAAAGCTGGTGTTAAAATTATTTTATTTAATTCCATTTGATTTGGTTTGGTTTGATTTGATTTTATTTGAATTGCAAGGATGTTGTTTATTTGTTTTATTTATTTTGTTTTAAGTTGTTTTGTTTTGTTTTGTCCGGAGTTAAAGTGGGATTGAGGATTGTGCTATGGCAGGAGGACGGTACTATTGAGAATGTCGTTGATAAAAAAAAAAAAAAAAAAAAAAAAAAAAAAAAAAAAAAAAAAAAACCTTAGTGAAGTAGGGTTGAATATTATAAAGGTGGGTTACTTTCATAATATTGTGGCTAGAAGGGAACGACATGGATCAGGCAATTTCTTGGGAGTAGGAATGTAAGTTGCAACTAAGGAGGGGAGTTAGCTTTAAGTCGCTTAAGATGGTTGAGGTCTTAGGTTTTGTAGAATTTATGTAATGAAGCTATAGAATAGGAGAGTGTAGGTTCAACGAACTTTAAGGATTGGTTTAAGATAATTTTATCTAAGGTTTGAGGCCTTATAGATTTTAGGAAATAAGATTTTGGTAATTAAGGTTTTAGGTTCGACAAGCTTTGGGGGAAATAATTAAATTTCAAGTTTTGAATTTCGCTGATTCGGATGAGCAATTTGGTGGCAATTGGGGCTTTAGATTTTACAAGCTTTTAAGGTGAATGATTTGGATTAAAACCACCAATCTTGAGAATTTCAGAAAATGATTTATTATCTATTAATGTTTTAGAATTTGAAAGATTTGGGAGTCGATTGTTCTATTATGGGATGTAAGTTCCTTGATCTTAGAAGTTCCGGAAGATGATTCTTATTTGATTAAAGGTTTTAGAATTGTAGAGTTGAAGGGCCAATTTATAATAAGAGTTGAGTTCTTAATTTTACAGACTTGGGGTGCTAGCTTGATCCACTCTAGAGAGTGATTAGTTTGCAACCATTAAAATGGGGTTGATCAGAGTTTAGTTAATAATATGAAATTTTTCTGGGGTAAATTTCTTTGAGAATGGAAGGTAATGATTTAGCTCATATACTTCTTTGAGGATTGTAGATATTGACTTAGTTCAAAAAATGACTATTGTTAACTCGAGGTTGTAGTAATCGATTTTAGGAAATGATTTTTGTCGGTTCGGAAGATATAGATCCATTGAAGTTTTGGAAGCAATAGTTTAATTGTTGGCATTGAATTCGATTGAAGTTGAGACCTTATGTTCTTGAGACTTTTGGGAACGGATTATTAGCAGGTTTAAGGTCATTTTCAGTACAAAACTTTGAGCGATAACTATTTGCTGATGTTAAGGGTATAAGTTAAGCAGATATAGGAATGATTCATGTTGATTTGCGGATATAAGTCCAGATGATGGAAATAGTAGTAATGGATTACTTGTACGTTGGAATGACTATTGGTTTCGGCTAAGGACGTATGAGATTGACATGTGATAGTGGTGAATCGATTGGAGCGTTCAGTCGAAGCGTGTTACTCAATGGAATGTGGGTTGGCAATAATTGTTATAGCTCGAGGTTATAGTGACAAGTTTTAAGATTGATTCATACCGAGTTGAGGATAATAGATGATGCAGGTTTTGAGAAATGAAATTTTGTTTATTTTGGAGGATAAGGTACGGATGTTGGAAATGGAAGTGATGGATCACTTATACGTTAGAATGATTATTGATCTTAGCTAAGGGTACATGAGATCCATTTATAGTGGTGGTGAGGGTTTATGGATTTCGGAGAGTACAAATCCTAGTTTTTTTGGCTTGAGAGAAGTGGCTTTGGTGAGTACTGAGGTGGGTTAGATGTGATAGTATTAAATTCAATAGATTTTAACTTCGAGTTCTTGGTGAGTTGATCGGAGTGTACAGTTGAAGTGGGTTACCAATTGGAGTGATGGTTGGCATTTATTGTTGAGACTATCTTCAAGAATTAATTGTGACTTGAGGTCACACAGGAATTTAAATTTGAGGCTATACTTTCCTTTGGAGTTTTGAGTGTCCAGTTGGGAGAATTATAGATTTTTTTATTTAACTTGAGAGATTGTTGGGTCGCAATGTGTAGTGGATAATAAAATCTTGAAAGTGGAAGCTTGGGGATCAACGGTGATTAGCCTAAACAGGTACGTGAGGTAATAAGCAGTAGGAGTTAGGAGGGTAGTGCAATAGTTTTGATGGATTGGAGATATGTACAGCATGGCCTATCTTGAGATTTAATTTTGTATGCAATTGAAGGAAATAGTCGTGCTACTACTAGGATTATGGGAATGGAAGTAGGTAAGTGAGTTTTCAAGAAGAGTTCATTAAGGTTATGGTGAATTCAATCGTGGTTCGTAGTGTGTTTAGTCATCTCTAAATTTAGACGATATTCAGAATTTAGGGGATGATTTTGATTTGATTAAGGTAGCTAGAGATAATTGAGGGATAGGAGTGATGATTCATAATTTTGGGAGATTTTATTTTCTATCAAAGTGTGGTAAAGGATTTTCTTGCTTCCAGGTGTTAGAGTTAGCTTGTACTCAAGGGTGTTAATTTATGAGGATATAGTCTTTTTACATTTTGGCGAGTTATTAGAGTGCGCACGGAAGCGTGATATTTTGGAGATAATTAGGTGTTTAAATCTTGTGCTGATTTTGAAAAATTAGTGATGACTTGAAGTTTTTAGGGCTGAGCACCGACGAATCGGAGTCGGTATTGGAGCCATCCGACTCCGACTCCAATTTTATCGGAGGCCGAATCCGGCCTCCGACTCCGAAGGTGTTAGACTCCGCTTCGACTCCGCCTCCGACTCGGAGTCGGAACAGAGTCGGAGTTGGGCGACGGCGTTGATGGCGTCGGACTTGGCTGGCTGCGATGGCACCGTGCGATGACTGATGACCCAGGTCTGCGATGGCACTGGCGTCGGACTTGGCACCGTGCGATGACTTGGTTTGCCGATTTGGGAAGTTGGGAACTGGGTATGGGGGATGGGAGGGGAGGGAAGAAGGGAAGAAGGGAAGAAGGGAAGGGGAGGGGAGAATCGATTTCTGAAGAGAGAGAGAATCGATTCGGCGCAGGGGGAGGGGAGGGAAGAAGGCTTCGGTGAAGGTTGAGATGACTCAGATGAGAGGAAACGGCACTGAGGAAGAAAAGTGATTCAGTGAAGGCGAGGGGAAGAGAATCGAGGGGGGAGGGTGAAAACCCTAATGGGTTGCACAGAAACGGCACCGTTTGGGGTTATTTTAACCCCAAACGGCGCCGTTTGTGGGGGTGGGGGGGAAGTGAAAACCCATTAGGGTTGCACAGAAACGGCGCCGTTTGGGGTTATTTTAACCCCAAACGACGCCGCTTGTTGTTGGGGGGGGGGGGAAGTGAAAACCCATTAATAATAAAAACATATTAATAAGTTAGTAAAAATAAATTAATAAGTTAGTAAAACTATATTTAACAAGTTAGTAAAAATATATTTAAGTAAGTAAAAATATATTTAAGTTAGTAAAAATATATACTATTATATATATTATATATTAGTAATACACTAATACTAATACTAATACTATTAGTCTATTAATATATAGTAAATTAGTAATATTTAGTAATTTATATACTATAGTCTAATAACTAGATAGTCATCATAGTCTAGATGTAATAACTAGTAACTAATAATATCTAATAACACTAGTTAGACTAGTACTAATAGATAATAACTTAAAGGTACTAATTTAATATACATATAACTAATATTAATATTTATTAATTTATTTACTATAGTCTAATAACTAGATAGTCTAGATGTAATAACTAGTAACTAATAATATGTCTATAACACTAGTTACACTAGTTACACTAATACTAATAGATAATAACTTAGAAGATATTAATTTAATATATATTAACTAATAGTATACTATTATATATATATTATATATTAGTAATACACTAATACTAATACTATTAGTCTATTAATATATAGTAATATTTATTAACTTATTTACTATAGTCTAATAACTTATAACTAGATAGTCTAGATGTAATAACTAGTAACTAATAATATGTGATAACACTACACTAGTACTAAATTACTAATAGATAATAACTTAAAGATATTAATTTAATATATACAACTAATAGTATACTATTATATATATTAGTAATTTACTATATACTAATAGTCTAATACTATTAGTCTATTAGTATATAGTAAATTAGTAATATTTATTAACTTATTTACTATAAGTTTATAACTAATAACTAGTGCTAATTGCTAGTATATTATTGGATTTAACTAATGATGTTACTATATTTATATTTATATGATTACTATATAGAAAAACACATATATTTTTTATAAAATATGTACACTAGCGGAGCGGAGTCGGATGCGGAGTCGGAGTCGGAGTCGGAATAGGAAGTCGGAGTCGGAGTCGGAGTCGGAGTCGGAGTCGGAGGATCGGAGTCGGATCGGAGCGGAGTCGGAGTCGGATCCGCCTGGACTCCGACTCCGACTCCGACTTTTCATGGGAAAAAAACTCCGACTCCGACTCCGACTTGTCGGAGTCGGAGCGGAGTCAGAGTCGGAGGCGGATTTTCGGATTTCTGCTCAGCCCTAGAAGTTTTAGTAAGAAGTTAATCATTTGGTTGTACAAATTATGTTGATTGATAGTTTATTTTGGAAGTGATTATTAGGTTACCAAGAGATAGTGTATAATGAAGGTTTGGAGGTTATAACACAGGAGCTGATTGAGGTTAACACAGTTTATTGTGGAAAGATACTAATTGTTGGAATTTACTTGGGTGCGGTTTTGAAATTCTTGTGGATGTAGTGATTTCTGTTTATGTGGCCACTTTAAGAGTTCTAGACGTGATGCGTCTCTGGGAGATTAGTGCAAATGTGATGGAATTGCTTATAGGAGTATATTTGAGGAGAGCTTTATTCATACTTATGTGGAATTGGTTGATGGTATCATTTTCTCAAAGTATAATCTGAGTTGTATATTGTATTCTGCTTGGCGCTGATGGTTGATCTTGCAAATTTCGAGGACGAAATTTGTTTTTAAGGAGGGGAGGATGTGACGACCCGCTTTTGAGTGGATTTTCGCTGAAATGGTTGTTTTTATTTTAATTAATATATTAGTTTATTATTTTAATTTACATGCGTTTTAAAATTGGTTTTTAATTTACTTGATGTTGTGTTTTATTTCTTTTAGTTGTTTTGTGGTTTTTAATCTTTTTTCGGCGGTTTGTTTTGTTTTCCCGGAGTGAGGATTGGACCTCATTTCTTTTCACATCTTTTTCCTTTTTCCTTTCTCTCTTTCCTTTTTCTTCTTCTTTCTTTTTTTTCTTTTTTTCTTTTTCTTCTCCTGCTTTTCTTCCCGTGCGTCGACCCCTCCCCCCCGTGCGTTTTTTTCTCATTTATCCATCCCGTCGCTGCCCCTTTGACCGGCCGGTTCTCCGCCGTCCGGCCACCGTTTGATGCACCGTCACCACCATTCTCTTCCCCTTCCACCATAGATCATCCTCACCAATTTTCAGAGTCATTGGACCAGCCGTTAGCTTTCGAGAGCCGCCGGAAGTCGCTGCACCTGCTCTGTTTTTGCCCATGTCGCCGGAATCTTCTTCAGCCTAGACCGCCGCCGTCCGGCCACCGTTTGGCTCGCCGCCAGTCTTGTTCGAACCCCCTCCCTCCGGCGCACCTTCCCACCAAATATCTCCCCCATCCGGCTGGCCGTTTGGCCGGAAAAGCCCTTTGAAGCCACACGGTTTTTCACCGATTCCGGCGCCGTCGCACCACCTCCGGCCACCATCTCTTCACAGCTTCTTCCCCTACCTCTTGCCGACCTAACCCACCTAATTTTGGCCCCGATCCGTTGCCGGAGTAGCTCCCACGAGCTCATCTCCGTTCAGCCCCTTTTTGGCCTTCGACCGCCGTTTCCACCACCACCCACGGCCAAAACTCGTTTCCTTTAGCTTCATAAATATCTCAAGACCATTCCCTATCAATCCCGAGCTTTGGTTTGTCCTCGTTCGAAAGTGGGTAATTTATTACCCACGGCAACAGTGTAAATTACACTGTTACGTTGCTTTTCCTCCGCCGTTTGCAACGCCGCTTGTTTTCTAAAATTGCCATATAGCGCTATAAGTATTTTCCAAACCTTATTTTCAGATTTTAATATATATTGCTCATTCAATTATTTACTGTTGTTGGTTGTTGATTCCGGACTGAGTCCGAGGAGTTTCGGGGGTCGGATGGATGGAGGACGGAGTTGCCTGTTTATTTGATTTATGATTGTTGGATTATTTTATTATGCATTGTTATGACATTACATGGTGCATGCACGTGTGTTTGTGGATTTGTATGAAAAGCCTGTGTATTGGCGTGAGTGGTTTTACGGGTGCGTGGGTATCACGAGCCCAAGCCGGGATGGGTTATTATCCCGGTGGAGCTCCTCTGGTCACTCGGGAGCGGAATAAACTGAGTGACGTCCCCTGAGTTGTCGCTAGACGACGGGAGCGGGGGCTAGGGGTTGCTTGGCTACGAACGTGCCGGGCGCGGAACCGGGCATCGCCCTACGCACCGACTCCGTGACCCTTTGCTGGTGAGGGTTAGAGGATGCTTGGCTACGAATGTGCGGGGCACGGAACTGGGCATCGCTCGTTAGGTGTCACATGCGTGGTGGTACTCTGCGGTGTGGCACTGGAGCCAGGGTGTGCGGATGACCCCTAGGGGAGGTCATGGTGCATGCGGTTAAGATTGGATAATGGTTTGAGAGGTCAAATGGGTTTTTGGCGTGTGTGGAAAACGGGTGTTTTTATGGGCTTTGTGCATTGGGCATGTTTCATGCATCTTGTTCGAGTTTTATGTGTTTTTATCTGGTAGTGTTTGGGTTTTGCTTACCTGCGGAACCATTTGTGGTTCCGTAGCTTTTGGTGCAGGTGATGAGGATGAGGAGGAGGAGGCTGAGCCCGAGGATGCGGCTTCGCCGGGTTGCTGATGATATGTTTTATATTTGTTTAAAACTGTATTTGGGTTTTTGTAATATTTTATTTACGTATGTTTTAAACAGCTTGTATTACATTAAGAAAAAAATTCTGGTACTTAGTTATATGACTTTCGTTATCCGCTGCGTTTCCTTTTGCACATTTGTTGCCTTTGCACACACTTGGTACCCGTCGATGGGATGGTGACCCGGGTTGTCACCATCCGGACGTCTCGATTTCCCCGTGTTCGGGCGTGGGGATTTGGGGGCGTCACAAAAATCATATTATTTTTATTAAAAATTTTGTCTCACCCAATTAGGCAAACTTGCTTTGTAAGTTGCACTGACTTCTTGGAGTAATTGAGATAGCTCTTCTTTACTTTTCAAAACAGTACCTCCCATAGTTATAACTAGGTTTTGCAAATCTTTCATGTATCTAGGCACAAAATCACCAACAAAATAGAATTTTCCATGATTGTATTTTTAAAGTAATAAGTAAAAACATAATTGACTATGATTGATAACTGTTTGCATAGTATGAATGGAGATCTGCTTAAAATAAAGTAATTTACTATGTTTTAAGTTATTACAATTTTAAAACCAAAACCTTTATGTTGTATTGTAATGAATACATTTTTTTTGTTATTATTTTATGTTGATTTAGCAGTGAAGGTTGTACATCAGGCTTTCGACCATAGTGCATGTCTTTTGATGCCACAATCTATTATTATTGTAAGAGACAACTTGTTATGTTCTAATTTCTTAGATATATAGTTATTTTAATACAATTGTTGTGTTTTTCTTTTATACTATTATTTGTTTTCATAGAAAAATTTTACATTTATATTTTACCTCCACTAAGCAAACGTCCCTTGAACGTTTTCATTCTACTAGTGTATATATATATATTAAGTACGTGTTTTACACCATCAATAACATGAATATAGTAACATATATATGTTAAGATTTGGGTCTTAGCGCCTCATACTTGGACATTTTATAAATTTCAAAATAGATAAGGCTCATACAAATTTTTTTATTATAAAAGAATGGATTTCACTTATAAAAATAGTTATTTTTATACTTTTTGAAAGTGTAGTTTACTTTTTTATATGGGCTTGTAGGGAGTTTATTTATTTAAGACTAGTACAAAATATTTATCTTATTTAAAACAATAATATCGGTTGTAAGAGCATACAATTCAAAGAGGTATTATAAATAATTTTAAAAAAACAAGAAAAGTACTTTACTTATAAAAAAACATAAAACATAAATCTATTTTTAAGTTGGTGTGGAGGACGCACCATTTGCAAAGCTAATATGATAATATTTTATTTATAAAAAAAATATTTTATAAATTAAATTATGTAATGTCAATAATGTAAAAGATTAGCAATTAGTCCTCCATACCTGCTTACAAGTAGAAGTATTAAAAAAAAGAAAAATGCTTAAAATAAATACAAATTATATACAAAATTATAATATATTTTTATTATAAAGTAAATCTGACACAGTACATTGTCTCGTTTATTTTTAGAAATGAGATGAGATAAATTGAATAGAATATATTATTTCTATATTAGGATTTAAAAAAGTTAAATTGTTTATTTTATTTTGTATGGAGATTTGAAAATGATATAATGATTAAGATGAGATAAGATGAGATGAGATAAATTGAAAGTTTTGCGAAAGCGAACAAGGCCGTAATATTAGTATAATATAGACTTATTTGTATAAGAATGATGTATACACATCTAACACTTTTTTGTTAAAAGAAAAAGAAAAAGAAACAAGAGGACCGTCTTTCATGCAAGGTAGGCGAGTCGTGTAAATTGTGATACACACAAGAGAGAAAGAGAGAGAGAGAGAGAGAGAGAGAGAGAGTGAGAGTAGTCTTGAAAATCATGTGTTGCTGCACGAAACACATGTCCTCGATCTCTCTTTTCGCATACATTATGGATCGTGGGTTGTAATATTGTTTTGAGAAAACTCGATAGGACGTTTCAGATCCAGATTTTTCTGTAATCGGCCTTTCCTATTTATTTTTGTTTGTTAAGGATATATCGATGGTACCTAATTGTGTTTACAACGTCCCTCGAACATCCGGATGGTTACGCTAAATAATATTAAAAAGCCCGAAACCAACGTCTCAAAAGTGGAGTATTATTAATTAAATATATGATCAGGTGTGAGGGGGAGGAATTGAGCCATGCATGCCCCTTAAAGCTGGCGCTTAATGTTGGGAAGTTTCATCCCAAGTATATATATCTTGCCTCGGAGGGAAGTCTCTTCAGATTTTATATTTACTATTGCTACCAGGTCATCTGATGCCACATGACACCATATAACTCTTGGCACCACATGTGGTATCACATGGTTTATTTATAAATAAAAATAAAAACAAAAACAAAAACAAAAACAAAAGTGGTAGAGGGAACTTTTAAGGCCTTTTTTGAATTCGAAAAATATCTCAATTCATCTCATTTCATCATTATAATTTTTTTAAATTTTCACAAAAAATATAATAAATAATTTAACATTTTAAAATCTCAATTCATTTTTTTAATATCAAAATAATAATAATAATATTAAAAAATAATATTTTAAAAATATTTTATTAAACTTTCGTTTAAAACTATTTTATCTCATCGCCATCTTCTTTAAAAAAAAAATTTCAAAATAAAAGGAGGTCCTAAAATACAAAAGAAGAAGACTAAAACTTTAGGTTCCATCAATCACTTTTTTGTTTCATCTATTGTGGCGTGTGCGCACATTGCCGTGTTGTTGCAAATGCTGTGTCATCCTCCCGCATCGAATCTCTTCCCATGCTGGCCTTGAGCCTTCCTCTTCTTATCCTGATTAGTAGGTCAAATTAAGCTTCGGCCGTTAGGCCTTTTAGGATCAGCCCAATACGGAGTGTTAACATCCCTTCCAATACATATTCCCTCCAAAGTTGGTGCTAAAGTGTACTGAGGATTGTTGTAAGTTTTCTATTTCGAGCACACGATCCCCATATTGTAAGTTGGGAGGCAGTGTTAGCTTTTGAGTGGACTGTCTAAAATCATATGGTACAATCTTAGGGGATTAGGGCCATAGGCAGCTAGCATCTACCCAATAAGTTGCCCTTGCCTTTCTTGCAGTGTTAGCTTTTATCCCACAAGTTAATGATTGTGTCTCTTATCAACCAGTACTTCATGATCAATAAATAGAAACCATTTGTACACGATGAGTGTGGGATAAATATACTCTTAGGAGTGTCGCCGTATCGTTGAATCTGTCCCAATTTTCTTTCATCTTCGTTCTCCATAATTCTACAGCATGAAGCATTGAAGCTGTTGGCCAAAAAGTCCGCCATAGTAATAAGTGGTGGTGTGAGAGAGTCAGACGCCTTAGCAGCAGGGTGTGAGTTATGCGACACTTGAAATGTGGAGCCATTCGATGGGAATGTGGAACGAAAAATGCTACTTAGACCGATAATTGTGATTGATTGTGATTCTTATATTTTTAATTAATGGTTAAAAAGGTGATGATCAGTAAATTTTTATTTTTTCACATTTTTTAAAAAATAATTAAAAAATAAAAAAAATATATTTATACTTGTCTGTACAATATAAGGGCACCATTCTCGATTTCCTAGTTTTGTCCATGTAGAACTAGACACCAAGAAACTCTTAGTGAGTCATATACTTTATAAATTTTAATATAGATAATTAAGGGCCTATTTGGGATTAGTTAGGAGTTTTAAAAACTGTTTAAATAGCCTTAAAAGTTTAGTAATAGAAAATTTGGATTGTTTGAGTGTTGTATATTAAATTATGTTTTAATCTCAAATAAATAAGTTTTGCTACATACAAGCACAGTCGCGCACTAATCTGTGTATCAATACTGATTTATCCATACTTAAAATTTAAATTAATACTGTTTTCAATAAAATCTACTTTTTGACCAATTACATCATATTAGTGCACAGATTAGTGCACGATTATGCTTGTAACTATATTTTTCCAAAGATTATTAATGGGTGAAAATGCTCATACGATTTTTAGATAATTACAATTTTCAAACTTTTAAAAATATAGTCATAATTTTTAAAAGATCAATGATCATTATTTCTA
The DNA here is from genome assembly GCF_018687715.1 of Carya illinoinensis. Classification (NCBI taxonomy): domain Eukaryota; kingdom Viridiplantae; phylum Streptophyta; class Magnoliopsida; order Fagales; family Juglandaceae; genus Carya; species Carya illinoinensis. The sequence goes on from NC_056763.1 coordinate 22,332,677, forward strand.
CATTAGAAAATATTTTTTTAGCTTGTTTCCATACAAATATATGATTACCAAACAGTAAATAATTTTTGTAAAAATAAAACTTATTACTTAATTTATAAGTTATAAATTTTAAAATTATAAGTTATATTTCTTACCGCAATCACAAACATGTATTAAATATTGCAAAAGTCAAAAACTATGGGATGTTTGGCAACCACAAGAATTCTCAAAATAATCAAAACTTCTAATAATTTTATTTCCAAACATCATTTAAGCATAAAATACTTTTTTATTTAAAAATTTTTCTTTTAATAATTATCTAATCATTATTCACACACAAAAGTTAATACGGATTTTACAAACTTTAAACAATACACAAAAATCAATACAATTTTTACAAATTTCAAAATGAAAATGATATTAAGAAATCATATATAAACTCAATAAAATATTTTTTAATTTTACCTATTCACTTTAACTAACTCTAATACAACTTATTTTAAAAAATATTTTATTAATTTTTACTTAAAACTTAATAAAATATTTTATTACTAAGCCTGATTTGGTTACCAAAACTAAACCATATCATCTCATCTAGTTTCATCTACTTATTATAAAAGTCAGAAATTATGGGATGTTCGGCAAATACGAAAATTCTCAAAATTTCAAAATTTTTAATAATATCATTTCTGAACATCACTCAAGTATAAAATATTTTTTTATTTTAAAAATCATATAGATTTTATATATTTTAAATAAAATATAAAAATAAATACAATTTTTACAAATTTAAAAACAAAAATTATATTAAGAAATCATATATAAACAGTTTTAAATTTTATCTATTCACTTTAACTAACTGCAATGCAATTTATTTTAAAATATATTTTATTTGTTTTTAAAATTTTTTTTACTTAAAACTCAATAAAATATCTCACTCAAAATATTTTATTATTGTTGACAAAATAGAGAAATGCTTGGGGTCTCGAATTTGGGATCCCAAAAGTCTACCGAATATATTTTTTTATTTTTATTTTTTTGACTTATTGATTAAGTAAAATTTTCTATATAATATCTTAAATTTTTTTAAAAAAATATTTAAAAATATAAAAATGGTTGAAAAAAAAAAAAAAACTTCATTTGATGGATATTCGGTGGGTAGTCTTCGGTGACTCTAGCAACACTCGGTAAAGAGAGCGGAAACAGAAAAACGATAGGGGCAAAGGAAAATGGCTTTTACGATCCCTCCACGTAATGTTCACCAACATTTCCGGCCCTGCAGGAAAATAAATAAATTTAAAACCGAGAAATTAATTAAAAAAAAAAAGGCACACAGAGTAGAAAATAATTATAAAAGATAGAAAAATATAAGAAAGTAAAAATAAAATGGAATACACGAAGCACTTGGTGGGTGCGGTATTGAGGCCCGTCCTCTGCTCTCGAGACTCTCTCTCCCATTCTATTTGTTTCTCTTCGCCATCTCCTCCTCTCGATCTGTAAGTTATTTTTGGCTTTTTATGAATTAGTTTCTTTCGCCTCAACTCTATGCGTTGAATTCAAGCAGAAACTTGCAGAATTTTGGTGCATTCTGCTTGATTTATGGTTCTAGTATCGCAACGACGGTACAAACTGTAGATCCTGTTCGTTTGTGGGATGTATATCTTCGATTTTGGGTTAGGTTTCGGGGAAACTAAGATTTTGAGGTGAAATCCTGCGCTGCGTCTTCGGATCTCGAGGGTTAGTTTACATTCCAGCTCGAGTTTCGAGGTCTCACTTCTCATCGTAAAAGATTCGGGGGCTATTGGCCGTGATTTGTTCGAATTTAGGTGGGATCGAGAGGGATCGGGGAGGGTTAGGGTTTGCTAAATGGCTTCGAATCCTCCATTCCTGGTGGAGGATCAGACGGACGAAGATTTCTTTGACAAACTGGTCGACGATGAGTTCGAGTCCTCCACCACCGCCAGCAGATCAAAACCCCAGTTTGCTGACGGTAATGATTCTGACGACGCGAAAGCGTTCGCGAATTTGAGCATCGGTGAGGTTGGAAATGCATATGAGGATGTGGGGGGTGGCAGTCGCGGCGGTGATGAAGATAACATGTTGGATTCTGGATCGAAAAGTGAGAAGGATTGTGTGGATGAAGCTGCAGAGTTGTTGGGTGCTCACGCTGATGAGAGGAATTTATTGATTTCATCCAATTCGGTTGAGCATGATAGGATAATGGAGTCGAGTAATGATGGGATTGGATCCGGATTAACACCGGATTTGACTGTGAGCAAGAGCAGTGGATCCGGGGGCTCTAGGGTTAAGGAGGTGGGCTGGAATTCTTTTCATGCGGACACGGAGCAGAATGGCAGTGAAGGGTTTGGATCGTATTCCGATTTTTTCAATGAATTGGAATGTGATTCCAGTGGCTTCCCGGGAAATGTGGGCGATAACTTGAATAGCAAAGCGGAAATTGAATCGGCCAATAAAAAATTTGGAGCTGATGGTATGAATAATTTGGTCAATTATGCGCATTATCAGGAGAGTCAAATTCATGGTGCATCAACGGAACAAAGTACGAATGTGCAGGATTTAAAAGATAGCCAGTACTGGGATAATCTCTATCCTGGGTGGAAGTATGATCCCAATACAGGGCAATGGTATCAAGTCGATGGATATGAAAGTATGGCAGCGGATACTCGTGATTCGGCAACTGATCGGGGCTCTGTTTCTGATGGTAAAACGGAGGTTTCTTACATGCAGCAAGCTGCTCACTCAGCTGTGGGAACTGTGACTGAAACTAGCTCGACTGAGTGTGCGTCTAACTGGAGTCAGGTTTCCCAAGGGAATAACGTGTACCCGGATCATATGGTTTTTGATCCTCAGTACCCCGGCTGGTTTTATGACACAATTGCGCAAGAATGGCGCGCTTTGGATACGTACACTTCCTCCGTTCTATCAACCGCACAGACCCATGATCAGCAGCATCAGAATGGGTTTGTTTCCTCTGGTAGTCTTCAGCAGAATAATAATAGCTTAAATGGTGAGTACTTTCAAACTGACAATTATGGACAAGGTTTTGTAAGCCAAGGCGCGGATCAAAGCTGGGCTGGGGCTTACGACAATAATTATCAGAAGGATTTGAATGCATGGGAAGCTTTTCCAAAGAGTGCGGCTTTTACAACTTTGAGTGGAAAACAGCAAATGGATAATTCTTATGGCTCTAAGGTTTCTGTGAACGTTAAGCAACAGAAGTCTTTTAGTTCCTTCGGAACAGTTTCAATGTACGATGGAGCAAGTCAGACTTACGATAAGGTTAATGGGACTGTTGAATTCAAAAGCCTTAGCCCTGATGGGAACTTCAATCAGGAAAATGCGAAGCTGGACGCACAAACACAATTCTCGAACAGTTACTTTGACAGTCAGAAAAACGTAAATGTTTCGCACCAATCCTTTGGGAGTGGTCATCAGACTTCTTATGCTCCCAATGTAGGAAGATCGTCTGCTGGGCGTCCTCCACATGCTCTGGTAACGTTTGGGTTTGGCGGAAAACTCATTGTAATGAAAGATAGTAGTTCTCTCAGTAGCTCATCGTATGGAAGCCAGGTTAGGCCTTGGAATTTTTTCCTATTTTTCTTGATGCTGTTTTTGGTTGCCAAATGACAGAGATACGGAAACAACACTGCATTTCTGCAAGTTGTTCTTTCTGGGTTAATTGTCGAGACCTGGTATCCCATCAATAAGACAGTTTTTTTGTTAAAACATCAAATACTTTTGGGAATTTTCTGCTCCTTCGTTTCCAAGACATTTTTTTCCTACCGATCAAGAAATTTTAACAACCTAGAAAAACCGATATTTGTTTTCCTTTAAAAAAATTTTAAGGATTATTTATTGGAAAAACCCCCAATATATTTTCTTCCTTCCTCTCAGTTATCTGAGAGACCTAGCAAAAAGGAACATGTTAGTATTGATATATGAAAGGGCTAATAATCTATTTTTGTTTTATGTGAAGGATCCTGTAGGAGGCTCAATTTCTGTTATGAACTTGATGGAAGTTGTCTTAGGAAACACTGCTGCTTCAAGCCTTGGATTGGGTGCGTCTTGTTATTTTCATACTCTGTGCCAACAATCCTTTCCAGGTCCATTGGCTGGTGGGAGTGTTGGAAGTAGAGAGTTGAACAAATGGATTGATGAGAGGATAACAAGCTGTGAATCATCCAACATGGAATATAAAAAAGACAAAGTAGTGAGGTTGCTTTTCTCTTTGCTTAAGATAGCTTGCCAGCATTATGGAAAACTTCGATCTTCTTTTGGTGCTGATGTTGTTTTGAAGGTAAATCAAACTTTTTCATTTATAATTGCTTTTGATTTGATCAGAACTTTTTAGCGTCTATTATATATCCAATATCAAAGATAAGTATAATAATTGCAGTAAGCATTCTGGAGGTGTATTGAGCTGGTAAGCTTGTAAAACCAGGGTACGGTTTGAATGTCAGAATGAAGGGATTTCCCATATGACGTTCCTTTCTCATGTAATGCTTTCAGAAGCAGGGATAATTTGTTTTTTACCTAACAAAAAAAAAAAAAAAAAAAAAAAGAAGTCAGGGATAATCATTCGTTATTTTTGTTGCGCATGTTTCCAGCTGTTTGTATCCTTTAAGATCAGTCTGGGTTATTTTAATAGGCATTTGGTAATTTTTACTCTGTATTGTCAATAGGAAAATGATTCTCCTGAATTAGCGGTTGCCAAACTTTTTGCATCTGCCAAAAAGAATGGTGCACAATTCAAGGAGGACGGGGCTCTTAGCCACTATCTGCAGAAATTGCCTTCTGAAGGACAACTAATGGTATGCAATAAATTGCTTTGCCTTTCTCCTCCATTTCCCCCAATTTTTCAATTTTGTAATAGATTTTGATGTACATCACAGGCAACTGCTTCTGAGGTACAAAATTTTCTCGTTTCTGGTAGAAAGAGAGAAGCTCTCCAATGTGCACTAGAAGGTCAGTTGTGGGGACCTGCACTGGTGCTTGCTTCACAGCTTGGTGATCAGGTTTGATGCCCTGTTCAGTCTATCCAGATGCTTGCATTTGTTAAGTAGTGAGAGTTTTGTGCTTAAATCTCTCCCCTTTTTCTTTTACTTCTTTGGGGTGGGGATGTTGGCTCGGACCAATGCAGTTCTATGTTGATGCTGTGAAGCAAATGGCAGTTCGCCAGCTGGTTGCAGGATCACCTCTCCGTACTTTATGCCTACTAATTGCAGGGCAGCCAGCAGAAGTTTTTTCTTCAGACACAACTGATTCTGGTCTCTTGGGTGGTTTTAGTTTGCATCAACAGCCTACAAAGGTGATATATTGATTTAAGAACGTTCATCGCAGTTGATTGTTAGCTACGTTATGCATGTTACATGATCTTTTTTCTTTCTAACAGTATATAATATTATATGTTTTGGTATAGACAATTTTTCCTTCAGTATTTTGTTTCATAAGTAATGTTATCTCGTTGAAGAAGCACAGAGGGGTTGCAACCCCAGGACACCTGCACTTAAGAATTTAAGGAAAGAAAGGTAGCACTATAGCAAGGTAATGGTATCCTATTAAGGACAAGCTAAAAGAGGATCCATTTTTTGGATCACCTTGCCCTGCAAAATATTCCAATTACATTCTTACTTATCAAAAATAAAAAAGATGTTCCAATTATATTTTGTTTTTAGGACATACCCATATTTTTTTTTTATACGTAAGTTTTCATCCACAAGGACATACCCATATATGTATTGTTAAGCTAGTAGGATGCATAAAACAAGCTTTACCTGAAATCTCATGCAATACAATTTCTAGGGCTCAAACCCCTAATCGAGCAGTTATCGTTTTGTCATATAACTTGAAGCAAAGTATTCTGTTAGTGTCTCTGACTTGGAACTGACCTACTCTTCTCATGGAGAAACTACAGATTGGAGCCAATTTTATGCTTGATGACTGGGAGGAAAATTTGGCTGTAATAACTGTAAACAGAACAAAAGACGATGAACTAGTACTTATTCATCTTGGAGATTGCCTGTTGAAGGAAAGAAGTGAGGTACTATTTCACTTGTGGCAATTTACTTTTTTTATTGCATTTTCTTTTGGAAAACCTTTTTATTCTTTAAGCTAAGATGAGTTCTGTTTCAGATTACTGCTGCACACATCTGCTATTTAGTTGCGGAAGCAAACTTTGAGTCGTATTCAGACAGTGCCAGACTCTGTCTAATTGGAGCAGATCATTGGAAATTTCCTCGAACGTATGCTAGTCCAGGGGCTATTCAGGTGCTTTCAGATTCTAGTTGGCATTCCAAGTTGTCTTCCAAAAATTTCAAATATATTTGTTCTGTTGATGCTGTTGTGTGGAGCTTGCTTATTCAAATTTATGAGTTCCGGAATTCTAGTAGTTGCGTGATGGTTTCACTTTCTTGGAGATTGCAGGGTTGAAATTAGACATTTGGAGTGGAGCTTCATTTTATATAGAAAAATTCAACTAATCATCCCCGCACCACACACCACACATAATTTTTATTTTTTATTTTTAATTTTTGTCCGTAGCAAATGTGTGGTAGATGGATGATGAGTAGAAGAACTCAGTTTAGTTTAGGAAGAATAAAACCAAAAAATATAAATAAAAAATAAGTTTGGTGTGTAGGGATGATGAGTAGTAAAACTCTTTTATATATTATTTGTATATGTACGCATAACCTTGAAATGGTTGTCTACGCTTTTTATGTTGGACTCCTTTCCACTGTCATTGTAGAATTGTTTTCAAGTCAAAACCATATGCTTGATTCACTCTCGTGTTTCTTGTTTTATTGCTTTGACTAACCTTAGCTCAGATGTTCTTGTGGTTGTCAATCCCAGCATCCTTGTCATTTTCTCAAGCACTTATCATCCCCTTACATTAATTTTAGTAAATGATGCTTTATTTTTTTTAATTTTTTTATGGAAAATAAACTTGCTTGCATTGGACAGAGGACCGAGTTATATGAATATTCCAAGGTGCTTGGGAACTCTCAGTATGTCCTGCTGTCATTTCAACCATATAAGATCATATATGCACACATGCTAGCTGAAGTGGGGAAGGTTTCAGACTCTTTGAAGTAAGTAGGAATTGTTTCATTTTGATGCCTAATGGAATTTTGTCATCCGGTTCTATGTATTTTTTGTTTAACATGGTGAGGTTAGCTCAGATACTGTCAAGCGGTATTGAAGTCTTTGAAGATTGGTCGAGCACCCGAAGTAGAAACATGGAAACAATTAGTGTTATCTCTTGAGGAGAGGATCAGAACCCATCAACAGGTACTTAGTCCTATTAGTGTATAGTCCTGACTCTTAAGCTACTAGTGCTGATCCATCAATGAACATTCTATTTGCAGGGTGGATACGCCACAAATTTGGCTCCAGCTAAATTAGTTGGGAAATTGCTTAACTTTTTTGATAGTACTGCACATCGTGTTGTTGGGGGTCTCCCACCACCTGCACCATCAACATCTCAAGGAAGTGTTCCAGTTAATGAACATTATCCCCAGCCAACCGGCCCTAGAGTATCATCTAGTCAGTCGACAATGGCCATGTCATCGTTAGTGCCTTCTGCTTCAATGGAGCCCATAAGTGATTGGACAGCCGGTGGCAATAGAATGACAATGGCCAATAGAAGTGTTTCAGAGCCAGACTTTGGTAGGACTCCAAGACAGGTATATGTTATCTCCCAACTAACTCTGTCGTCTGTTCACCTAGTTAAATAAAATTTATGAAGTTTTACTAATCCATGATAGGAACAGGTTGATTCATCAAAAGGTATGGCCTTGGCAAACAAACAAGGCAAAGCTTCACGCTTTGCTGGCTTTGGTTTTGGCTCACAGTTGCTGCAAAAGACTGTCGGGCTAGTTATAAGGCCTCGCTCAGATCGACAGGTAGTCTCTTGAAAATGAGCTGTTCTTTGGATTTCTCTCCATTTTTTTCTTAATTGTTTTTCTTGAGTAGCATGTTTGTTTTCTCTTGGTACCCCCCATAAATGGCTTCTTCTTTTTTTTTTTTTTGCACTGATGCTGAAGGCTAAACTGGGTGATAAGAATAAATTCTATTATGATGAAAAGCTGAAGAGATGGGTCGAGGAAGGTGCTGAACTCCCAGCTGAAGAAGCTGCCTTGCCTCCTCCCCCACCAACAATGGCAGCCTTCCAGAATGGTACGACAGATTACAACTCGAATTCCACATTACAGACAGAAGGGACTTTGATGAATCAGAGTCCAGATTATAAAAATCCTACTCCTTCAGAGCATAGTTCAGGAATCCCATCTATTCCATCTGGCTCAAATCACTTTTCAGCTCGGGGAAGAATGGGTGTACGTTCAAGGTAACCCTGAAAGAAGTTTATGCTCTCCTTTTTCCTTTATTTAAAAAAGTAAACGACCATGCTACCACCACAACTAAACAATGTCGAGCTCAACCCTTTACAAGGTGATAATCAAAATCAGATTAAGTGAACAATTGACTTAGAAAGCTCTCGTTACACTTCTTAATGTATGAAAACCTATGGAGTGCAGCCCCCATCTAAAGGTCCATTATCTTTTCTTTGTTTCTCCAATGACAAATTGGAGTGTCATCGGAGATCACAATTTAAGCTTGATAAACTAATGCACTGGCTTTTGGCAGGTACGTGGACACCTTCAACCAAGGTGGTGGAAACCCTGCAAGCATGTTCCAGTCACCATCTGTGCCATCCGTTAAGCCTGCTGTTGCTGCAAATGCAAAGTTTTTTATTCCCACCCCAGCATCATCAGGTGAACAGACAATGGAGGCTATTGCAGAAAAGGGGCAAGAAGGAACTCCAACCAATGAGGATCCTTCAACATCCATTGCCAATGACTCGTTCCTGTCTCCTGTGCCTTCATCATCAATGACAATGCAGAGGTTCCCTAGCATGGGTAACGTCCCAGGCAGAGTAGCAACAAATGGCAAGGCCTCTGTCTCTCCTTACTCTCGGCGAACAGCTTCGTGGGGTGGAAGCTTCAGTGATCCATTCAGCCCTCCCAATCCAGCGGAACTAAAACCTTTAGGGGAAGTATTGGGCATGCCCCCATCGACATCGATGCCTAATGAGCCTTCTTTGATGCGTATGCCAATGAATGATGGCAGTTTTGGGGATGACCTTCATGAAGTGGAACTTTGAACCAACATGGTTAAGATGTAAATATTGAAGTTTTGTTCTTTGTGATCGATAGAATACTCGGGATAATCCTCCTGGATCTCTCTGCAAAATGGTGGTATGTGCTGCAACCCGACTCCAGAGAAGGAACAAAAAGAGGTCACCCCTTTAAAGTTTCGAGCTTACCTATACCGCTGGCGCTGATTTCTATAGTCCTAAATTTCAAGGTGACTGTGCCAGGAGTAGCCACCATTTGAGAATTCAGGAGTTTTATACCCTCATCAGCAAGCAAGGAGAGACCCTGCATCGGCACCATTGTACAGTTCATTTGTTCATTTATTGAGAAATAGGAAGGCTCTCTGGGTAGGTATGAGTCTGAAAAGATATTCTCAAGGGAAGAAAGGTAAGTGCATTGAATTGCAAAAATAAGTTGTTTTGCTTGTCAATCTGCATGATTTTTAATGTTTTATTATAAAATTGAATCAAATGTCCCAAGTGGATGTCGAAGTTTTGTGTCATTCTTTGAATTTAAATTTGTAACTTCATTTATCGGGTCGAACGCAACTGTGGAATCCGAGAGGCTTGAAAGTTTCCACCAAGATTCGAATAAGAATGACCTGACAAAGACTCCATTCTGCTGGTCTTATAAACTTAGTACTTTCTTTGAGAGAGAGAATTGTGCTGTGTCCTCTTTTTGTCTAAAGTGAGTTTGTAACTACTGAGTGCAGTTTGAATCAGATGTTAAAAGACTAGTAATAAATTTAGAATAAAGCTAGTTTGCCCACTCAAGTGTACCGTTCAGCATATTTTTTAAATTAAATGATTAAGTGATTTTTAAAGTATTTGTGTATTTTTTTTTATATTTTAAAAATATTTAAATATATTAAAAAATGTGAAAAAAAAGAAAAAAAAAAGATTCGGATAAGCGCTTATAAATATAAGATGAAGAGTAATATTATTCAATTTTATTTATTATTCCAATAACATTAGTTGATGTTATATATAATATTTATTAAATAATATATTATATAAAACAAGTATAACAAGATGTTGACAAAATAAAATTAAAAAACATTATTTTGTGTAACCTCGCAGCATCTGTAAGTTTTATTTGTTTTAATTTTATCGAATGCTTAATATATTGCTATTTGCAAAATATATATATATATATATATATATAATTAAATCAATGAGATTTCTTCACGTAGTAAATAAAATAAAAAATTCATACGTAATTATTTTAATAGAAAAAAAAAAGTGTTCTTTTAAAAGTGAGAGTACGAGATAGAATTTATCATTTTTAAAATAGTTTTATCTTATCTTATCTTATTATTATAATTTTTTAAATTTATATAAAAAATATAATAAATAATTCAAAATTTTCAAATATTAAAATAATAATAATACTAAAAAAATAATATTTTATTTAATTTTTATAAAAAATCATCGTATTTTATTTCACTGTCTAAGCTACACCTTTTAAATACATTTTATACCTTTAAATCGTTAAAATTTTTGTACTTTTACTCCAATAATCGACAGCTAAAACAGTTCGGCCGACGTAACAACTGAGGCTGTTCACGTGTAACTCATTTCGTTACGGGTTTGCACAAATCGATGCCGATGTCTTTATTATGACGGTTTGTGCCATTTAAAGAGCCAAAACGACGTGGGTTCCTTGTTCAGTTGTTTGTATATATTGTTGCCCTTTTCTATGGGGTGAAGTCTGTACAAATATCTCATTCCCGAGAGAGAGAGAGAGAGAGAGAGAGAGAGAGAGAGACAGCGAGCGTCTAGGAGAGTTCGAGGTGGGAGATTTTTGTGAGAGTGAAAAATAAAGGACAGAGCTTTTACAGTTTTGTGCATCCATGGCCGACCACTCCGATGATTTAGACCAACTTCTGGATAGTAAGCTCACAACTCTCCGTGTGCGTGTGTGCTCGCGCGCGCGCGCTTGTGTGTGAAAATTGCAGGTTGAATAACTTCTCGTGATTTCAGGTGCTTTGGATGACTTCGAAAATCTCGACCTCAATCCTTCCCTTCAAAGGTTCTATATGTTTTTCCTCCAATTTCTCCTCCAAAGTTTTGATCTTTGACACCTATCATCGCTGAAAATTCCTCTTTCGTTTGTCTATGATAGAAATAAAGAGGCTACAGAGACCAAGCAAGATGGGCCACCCACTTTGCCATCCGGGATTCAAGGACTGGGCATGGGTTTGCCCGACCTGAGAAGCAAGAAAAAAGGGAAGCAAAAGGTTTCCAAGGATTCTCATGTTTCCGAGGCGCTTGACAAGCTCAGGGAACAGACTATGGAGGCTGTTAAAGGACTTGAATCGGTGACTGGTGCTAAACCCGGCGGAGGAGATGATTTGGGCAGCGATGCTATGATGGAGGATTGGGTCAAGCAATTTGAGGAGCTTACTGGGTCTCAGGTAATGTGCTTGAAACTTTTTGTGAATTTTCCTTTTAAGCTTCGTCAATTTTTAACCTATCTGGTTGACTGTTTGATTGAGACTTGCGGTTTGACTTATGAACCAATTACAAATTCTTATCGAGATACGATAGTTTTGTTTTCTCCAATTTGTTGTGAGTAATGGGTTTGACGAATATTGCAGCTGTTTAATGATTTTTAACGCTATTGGCTTGTTCTTTGTAACATGATAGCATGGAAATTTATGGTTAAAAAACCAAAAGTTGACCTTTTATTGTTAAGTCTCACATTAACGGGATGAGTTGTGAAGGGATTGCACATCTCAAGTCTCATATGGCATGTTTACTAGATAGAACTTATAATTGCAGGATCTCCATTTGTAATAATATTTTGTCTTTTTGGAGTATAGCATAGACTTGGTTAGCACCTTCATTGAATGTTATGCAGTGTTGGACATCGTGTAATGCTGCCCTTAGCGAAGACATTAGGATTTGAGTGGGGAGATTGTGTTGCCCTTACTTGTTAAGCCTCGTATTGTGTTCCCCTTTAATTGTTAAGCCTCGTATTGGTGGTTGAGTTGTGAAGGATTTGCATGGGTTCCATGTCAATTGTAAGATTTTCTTGGTGGAAGTGGATTTTATAAGATATTACAAGAAGCGTCAATTGTAACACTCTAGACCTTTTGAAGCATAGTGCAGATGTCCTAGGTCATGATAATGTCATGGTTTTGAGCGGAGAAATTTAAGTTTGAAGCAGTTAAGGAGTTGAGAAGTTTGTATAGAATTTTTTTTTATAAGTAAATGAAATAATCAAAATAGAATGTTCTCAGTAGATTTCTGTATACTTTCTCATGGAATTAAATAACCATTAACCATAGTTTTTCCCCTTTTAGTAATCAGGGAAAGGATTGGAGTTCAATTGTATTTGTGCCAATAGAATGTTCTCTGTATATTTCTGTATACTTTCTCATGGAATTAAATAACCATAGTTTTTCCCCTTTTAGTAAGCAGGGAAAGGATTGGAGTTCAATTGTATTTGTGCCAAAAGCTTGTCAACTTCTTTAAAGTGTAATGCTAATTGCGATGGCACACTTGTGCATCACTATTTTAACCATATTGCAAATAAAGTCCTACCTACCTAAAAGAAACTAGGGATTTTGCTGTAGTATTGTGCAATTCTCTTATTGATATGTTATTTATTCATCTGGCTCTCATGTCACATCATTGGTGGAAGACCACTCAAAGAAAATAAATTACTTATGATGGGTGATGAGGTTTTTAGAGTATATAGATTATCAATACAATAGGCTAGGACTAGGATTTCTCTTATAGCTCTATCCTGTATTTGGATCAATCAAGATGTGTCAAAGTGAGTTCAAGAGTTTTTCGGGGTTTTGCAGAGTGTATGAGATTTTCTCAAAATAATGAAAACCATATTGTAGAGAGGCTTAGGATACTTTAATTCTCAAGCTAACTCATCTCTTCCCTTTCTCTTTGTGGAAAAAATTTGCTTGCTTAATTTTTGCTTGCATGGGAAATACTAACTGGCAGCTCCTGACTTAATTCCATATTTGTACTTTATTTTGTGGCTGAAGAAATCTTAGGATAGGTTTGGATACAAAGATGGTTTCAACTCATCTCATCTCATCATTACAATTTTCTCAAATTCCCACACAAAATATAATAAACAATTCAACTTTTTCAAATCCCAAGGTCCCAAAACAATAATAATCTTAAAAAATAATATTATAACAATATTTATTCAACTTTCATCGAAAACCATTTCATCTCATCTCACTATCCAAATCTCACCTTAGAGAGTTGGACTTTGAAACTGCATCGATCTGAGCTGAAGAAAAATTTAATCATAAGAAATAGGTTGTTGCAAATTTGTCAAACATTTCTGGATTCGTGACACTCGCATACACATAAGAATAGATTCTCGCGTTGTTTGAAAAATAGAAAGGCCAAGATAGGTAGCAAACCTTGTCGGATTGCACCAGAGGTAGAGGAGTAAGAATGTTTGCTGGATCAGTAGTTGCAAAATTTCAACCTGAAATTTGATTATGTGGACTCGAGTAAAGTGGATTTCGGCTATGAAGTATATTATGTTAGTCAGAATGATGTTTTTTCTTTATGCTATTGCATCCTGCAGGTGCTGTAGAAGTTGGAGTTATGGTTCCATGCAAATACGTTTGGGATTCATTCCATGTGTTTTCTATCAAATCACTGTTCAATGCCGTTTCACTGTTTGGTATAATCTGTGTAAGTTTGAAATATCTTGGGCGTTTTCTCCAGGACATGGAATCTATTGTTGAGACCATGATGCAACAGCTTTTGTCCAAGGAGATTCTTCAAGAACCAATGAAGGAAATTGGAGAAAGATATCCAAAGTGGTTGGAAGATCATAAAGCCAGCTTGAGTGCAGAAGAATATGAACGTTATTCTCGCCAATATATACTCATAAAAGATCTAAATGAAGTTTATGAAAATGATCCTAGTAACTTCAACAGGGTTGTTGAGCTGATGCAGAAAATGCAGGAATGTGGACAGCCTCCAAACGATATTGTCCAAGAGCTTGCTCCTGATTTTGATCTAGCTAGTCTTGGGCAGATGTAAGCGCTCTACTTTTTAGTTTACTAAATATTAGCTGAGCATTTAGGCAAAGCTGCCTCTTATCGAGGCCTTTGAGAGTGAAGTCTCAGGAATTAATTGCTCTTCCAGCATCGTACTAGCTGACACTTGTCATATTCTCAGCTGAAGTGTGAATCTGAAATTAGTTTTGATTTAAGGAGTTTGTCTTCAGAGTCCTTTTATTCGTGTGTGAAAAGAAAGGGAAAAAAAGGCACAAATTTGGAAGAGTATTCCATTGGCTAAGAGAGTCATGCCCCTAGAAATGCACGTATCCATCATGCCAGATTGGCCGAGAGAAGTGATGCCTTTTAGTTGGATTGAGGCATATACCCCTAATGCCAAATTCCTCATTTGTTGGCATGTGTTTTTCCCTCCTTGTTTAAAATAAAGTTCTGCAAGAATTGGAGGTGTTATGATATTAGGTGCACTATCTTGTGGTGGACATTGCTCATTGCATCAGTAGTCTGAGCTACATTATCAATTTACAAGCCAACATCTCTCTTTTGCAGATCTCCAGAGATGCTCGAATCCCAGTCAAATTGTTCCATAATGTGAGGAAATGTCTTCTATCCAGTGATTACCAATCAAAAAGAAAATGTCTTCTATCCAGTGGCATGCCGCATGTTCCCCCAACCCTAGGCTTTTCAGTTATACGGTGGATATTGTTATTTGTTGAATATTTGTAGGAAATAAATTGTTTTATGCTCCAAGAACTAGATGATGATGATGATGAGTTCCGCAATTTCAGAGCGTCATTGTTGGTTCATTTCAAGCTTTGTACCTGATCAAACGTTGTATCCTGAGTCAAATTGTGGCTTTTGTGGGTGCTAAGTTCAGCAAGTTGCTTGCCGTTCTGTTGAGGAGCTGCTATGCCTGGCTTGTGAGGGCATTACATCTCATACGCTTTTATATTTTTTTTTTTCATTTTTTTCATGGGTTTCTATAGATTTACACTTTCTTGGGTAAAAATTCTGCAGTCGCCACTTTTCAAGTTGCGAAAGATGATTAAGCACTGTAGTAAGGCTATTGCCAGTTTCAGTCTGATAAAAATGCTTCATAACACACCTGAGCTATCAAATTGAATATGGCTGCTAAAACTGAATTGTGAATAATGAATATCAAGTCTGAGTAGACTTAACAGCATCAGGTTTAATTCTAGCTACATTATTAGAAAGAAAATGATTTTTTTTATTTTTTTTAGGGAAAAGTTGCATGTTCTTTGTCAAAATTAAGATTGGACAAGAATCAAAGGGGCATCATTAAAGTGAAGTGATGGATGGGGGCTCAATTGAGTTATCGGTGGTGTTAATATGTCCCAGTCGTACTCCGAGGCAGCATGTGCTAACGATGTCGTCGGAGTGAGTGTATTGACAATCCTGGCATAGCTGCCCATTGCTCGTCCGACTGCATTACCATGCATAGTTAATTATTGAGAGAGACAGAGACAGATGGTAAGAGTTTTCCACGTTTGTCATGAGTTGTGACAAATCCTTATAACTTGATTGACATTGGAAAGTCACGTATCTCATGTACATCTATGATTGCATTATAAGGCCAATGCAGGTGGCGAATTTTAACGAATTGGGATTGCCCAAATCGTTGAAACGTGCAATTTCCGAGAAAGATTCAGAAAAAAGCTATCCATGACATTTGACGAAAATTGGTGCGTTATCTAAAATTGGGTTAGATTTGGATTTGCACGTGTTAAATGGGTTGGAGTTGCCCGAGGCTGGGCATTCTCGATTTCATGTATTTGAGGACGCGTGATTGGCGTTCGAGGAATTACCTCACCGGAAATTGAGCAATTTCACACATACGATGGTTACTTGATTATGCACAGAACTTTTGTTGGTCTTTCGGAGTATCTACCATCTAGAATATCTCAATGACGTCTAAATTGGGTGGAGAGAGAGATGATATCATGATTTGAAGTCCGGAGAAAATACTTATAAGTTTATGATGGTAATTTGAACCTCCTTAATAGTCTTTTTGCATTATAACATCGCCCCCTTTTTAGGTTGGGTACGTAACACTTACCCAATATAGGTTAGCCAAGGGGGAGACGAATCAAAAGAAGGGGCGAAGCTTTATATGGACAAAACTTGTAAAAAATTATCACAAACAAAAAAAATATTACAACAAAGTCAATTAATTATAACAATCATGTATGATTTCCATTGCCAATGTGCCCTTGGGAGAGTGAAATAATCCCCCCATCTTGCTTAATCCATCACCAAACTTCTGTCCTGGAAGAAACCACGGAAGCCCATGCAAAGCAAAGCTCCTCATTTCAATCCCACATGTCTCCGGTATCTGTCCAAATTTCTCCGTTGTCCCAGGCATCGGTTCATTCAGATCATAATCAGAAACTTCATACTCAATATAACTTGTTGAACCCTGGAGGAGGGGAAGATTCACCCAGTTTTGGGAAGAAGGCTTCCCTTTCCAGTGAGACTTGAAGGCATGCCATGACCTTGACCATCGCTACCCACACGAATGGTGCAGCACAAAATGCATAGCCAAAGACTGCCAGAGCTCTTACAACTCCATCTGAGTACCAAGGAAACGCCATGACCAAAAGGGACCCAAAGATCCCAAGCCACGGCACCAGAACCGGTAGCATTGGCAGTAAAAATGCATTAATGGCTATGGAGCAGAGTCCAAAAGAGCCAAACAAGTATATGGTCCAGCCTAGCAGTGGATGAACTGTGTGCGGAATAATGAAGAAGGGTACCACATAGGAGGCAAGAATAGACCACACTGCGATTACTTTGAGCCCTGTTTGTATAAAGGAGATGTTCTTCTCTGATCTCCGGTAGCATATCTTGGAGAAGCTGGGCTGTGCTAGACGAGTCATTATTATTATTCCTACATAAATTGCAAACTGTATGAGGATTGCAGGTATCTCTGCAGCATACCTGTATAGAAAATACGTTAGTTTTACAACTATTCTTTGCAATTGATTTCAAAAAATGAGCAAAATATTTGTAACTTCTCATCTCTCTTTTTATTAAAGATGCCATAAGATATCCGCTCATGTTTGCAACTAGATCTGCTTTTTTCTATATTTTGTCTCAAAAACTGCGCATAAGAATGCCTAATCTTACCCCAGTGTTTGACGACGCTGTTCGTGCCATGAAATGCCCAAGGGCAGGACAGGCCAGGACCACCAGTACCATGGCTTCAACCATGGTGCACCTGGGAATGTAATCACACTGTTGGGTCCACACGGTACACTCCAGTGGAGTCTAAGATCTGGAACATCAAACTAAATTAATTAAGATAAGCACATAGTTAAAGACAAATGCATTACTTCAAGAAGAAATAAACAACTGAAGTTTAAAGCAGAAGAAAAATGGAGAAATTTTATTTATTCTCTGGTTTACGTACAATAGTAAGTAGCATCCATTTGATAGCCCAATGGAAGTCTGAAGGTTCCATCAAGCTTGGTGCGGTTGGGGGGTGGATGGAACATAGGGCGATCAAGCAAATTCGGAAAGTATCCGCAAATAAAACCCTGGTCTGCACCATCTGGATTCTCTCTTCCTATCTCTAAGTCATGAACCATGTCCTTGAACACCTCCATTGATGGCTGCAGAACCAGTTTCATAACAACACCCATTAAACACATTCAAGCCAAGTTCTGAAATGAATTATTATCGATTTTTGATAATTCATATCATCGACTGAGACCCAATTCCTCATTAGTTTTAGAAACTTATTTAACACAAACATAAGCAAGAGTTGGGATTTTTACCTGCAAGACAAAGAGTCCAGTGTGAAAGATGCAAGGGTTGATAAAGACAGCGCAAAACTGTCCACATTGGAACAACTCATCAGCTTTCTGAAGGAAGAGATTATCAGCATCGAGCATGACAACCCTGTCATATTCGACCAGGCGCCATGCGTAGAGTTTGTTCAATGTCAACTTGAATCTCCTGTCGAAGTTGGACTGATCCTTGTATGGATTATCCAGATTTTCAACTCTCACCACCTTTGCCCCATCTTCCTGTTCCCTAGACCACAGAAACATGATAACCCGTCACTTCATTTTCAACAGCCCTTTTCATCTGATCAGAATTAGCCCATACCTAAGAAACTGCCCATAAATGAATAGATACAAAGGGACGGTAACAAATTCATGGGGCCACAGTCACTCTCTCCCTATTTTTTTCTTAGGAAGGAAATCTAGGAAATTATCTCACACTGCCTGAACAAGTAACAAGAGAAAGAGGAAACAGCGGTGTAAATTGAAAGCGCTTTCGATTCTTATATTGTCTGGTTCTTCAGCTACGAAGATGACCCCAAATTCACCATGATTATGATACAAAAAGTCAGAGCTTACAGATCCCACGTGACAGTCAAGCTTACGTAACAATGGCAATATGTGTAACACGGTGATAATGAAGTTAACATTTATTTTAACAATTGATGTAACAAGTTTGAGTATTAAGCTTAAATATACATTAAATACATTATTAATGTGGACATTTATCACTTTAATCACTATAAATTATGACAAGTTCACAAAATGACATATTTACTGGGAAATTGAGGTGGTTTCAATTCTCAACGTAAAAGCACCGTTTATCTTAAAAGTTTAAGCTTTAATCTAGAATGTCTGCTCTCTGATATCACATGAAAGCACCAATTATCCTAAAACACTTCAAAGCTAACAAGAAGAAGTAGATTTACTTTACACTAACAACACTAAATTAGTAAAATAATTAAACAGATAGGAACAGAACCTGAGCTCTTTTTTCCAACGCGGATAGCTAAGCTAAGCTGAAAAATAAAACAATTCGGGGCCACATCTGTTTCTGCTTTATGGGGGGCAGCCAACCAAAATCATCAGCATTATTACCAATGATTTGGTTTGAACAACACTGTAGCTGATCGTCTTATCCTTTTTTGGGCAAGAGGATGCTAACCAGCAACAGAGGTCCACGCCGGCGTACGTTAGAGACAGACAGATCGTACAAGACAAAAACGGTGCCGCCCGGAAGTTGCAAGCAAAAAGGGGGAAAGGAAGGGAAAGCGGGCGGTTTGATGAGAGACTCACAGAGCTCGGACCCATTGGTGAGGAACGTCGAGGGAGGCAATGACGACGAGATCGGCGTCCACGTCCAGCCTGGCGAGCGATCTGAGCATGACACGTGTGGCCACGTAGAAATCGTAGTCCCTCGTCGTCCCCATGTACATAATCGCCGCGTAAGCGTTCCGGTGCTTTTCCCCCTCCTTCGAGGCCGTCGTCTCGTGAACATGAGCGAAGAGCAGCAACAGAAACCTCAGAATCCCCACAACCTTGAACATCTCTCTCCGGCCCATCCTTCCTTGGAGTTCGTTTAGGGAGCTCAGGTCGTGAAGAAAAGTCAATGGTCCTTCCTATATAGTGCTGGATGATTAGAGTATATAACGTGCTGGATGGGGCCGGGCCGCTGGGGACTAAGTCAATGTAGTCGGACTTAATTTCAGTCTATGCTACCGACAAGTTCATATGATTTCTTTTTTACGTATTTTTCACGTAGAATTCTCTATTAGTATAATTAATTGTATTATTTTTTAATAATTATTTTAACTAATGACACATAAAAATACGTAAAAATAATTATATTTAACAGAATTTTTTTTATAAATAATTATGGACGACTATATAAATAATAATAAAATAATTTAAAATATATAAAATAATTTATTTTTTCAAACAGGGTGCATCGTATGATAGACTTCTTGAAGTGTACCAAAAAGTAGACACAAATGCTTAAAAAAGAAAAAAAAGACAAAAAAAGGATTGGGTTAGTGTCGGTCCCTTGGTCAATGTCGCCACAATTAAGGTCACAATCGATCCCCAAGATATTTTTATCTACAAGAGGGAGAGAGGGAGAGAGAGATTGGAAATTTACAATGGTGGCCTCATAGGTGAGCACATTTGTCAAGATTTCTTACCAACAAGACAAGAGAGAGATTGATTCTTCCTGGCCTCATTGGTTTGCACATTTGTCAAGATTTCTTATCAACAAGAGAGACAGAGAGTGAGAGACATTGTTTGGAGTACCCCTTAAGTTACACATTTCCTTTGTATTGTACGTTAATTACAACGTTTACTTACCTAGAATATCAAATGCACGCCTTAAGTGGTACTAACGAATGCTAGCATTTTTTTAAAAAAATTTTAAGAAAAGATATTTTAACTATAAATTATACAATAATCATTTTTAAAAAATTGAATAAAACGTGAGATCCCAACATAAAAAAATAAATCTCACCTTTTTTTAAAACTATTATCCGATATTTACGTATTTTACGATTATATATAAAATTATTTAAATTCTTATTCCTAAGATACACTAACTTGTCTTCATATATATATATATATATATATGTATATATATTTAATTATTTTTTATTTTTTTTTAAAATTTACATATGTCAAAATGACGTCTTTTAATGAGTTAAAAAAACTACATACACGGTCTCATTTAGGTAACGTATAACCTAAACCTCCCCATATTTCCTTCCATCTCTCACATCTCCCTTATTCTCTTTTGAATCTTTTCAGCCGCTGCATCGTTTGCACTGTCACAATTGTCATCTCTCACTTCCACTCTACGGTGAGAATCTCCATCGCGTTCACTCTAGTCTCTTCAGCCGCTCCGTCAGTCTCTTATGTCACCGTCCTTGTTCCTACTTCCCATTGAAGCCCACAATCATGGGTGGGCGAATGACCCATGGGTCAATCCGCTAGCGCGACACCTTGGCAAAGTTTCCTGGCCCTCCGGGATGAGGTTGGGTTAGGACTCGGAGACTAGACTCAATCCCTTGCCCATGCGAGTGTAGGGGGCGAGGGGTGGGCGGATATCTGGCCTAATACATAATAATAAATATTGTAAAACTAATTTCGGTTCTTCCCCTTAGGCATGTTCGTAAAATTCAGTTCCTATGAAAAGTTAGATTTAGCAGTTTAGGGGTTTCCAAAGGTTGACTCAAGACCTTAAGTGTTTTATAAGTAAGATGTTGATATAATTCTTTAATATTTGTTATTTGCTTGTTCTCCATAACTTTAGTGACGCAACAATTAGTGTGTGTATATATATAGGCAAGATGGATGATGCCGTACCGATAATAGATTAAAATGGCATCATTGGCAATTAATTGTTTAAAAATGGTAGAGTAAAGTAGTAGTAGTACTCTATATATCTATCTAAATTTACTTATAAAGTACGTGACAACCACGCCCAGTCGTGAACAAAGATTACTAGGAGAAGTAAATCCAGCACGCGCCTGCAAAATTCAAGAAAAACACAGGCAATTTTGCCGACCATCATCGTGGTGATGACGCTACGGAAGGCGACCTGCACGGAATTCATTGGCATCCCCCCTGAGGATATGCTTTTATTTTATCCACCGGCCACCTGCTCTTACTCTATGACTCATCTCTAACTTGATTAGATCAACCTATATAGATCTATATATATATATATATGAGTGGGTATTTCGATCGTGAGCATGTTCTCAATCTAAGCGCATTACAAGGGATCGAGATAGAGTGATTTTCCACGTACTTTTAAGGTTTTATTATTGCATTGTTTATATGTTATGTCGAGAAAGTTAAATGAATAAGTGTTAGATTGGCGCAAACGATGAAAGACTGGAAAAAGTTGAAAATAAAACATAAAAAATAATGGTGGGAGAGAGATGATGGACATACAGAGCTTGGACCCATCGGAGAGGCACGTCCATGGAGGCAATGACGACGCGATCGGCATCTACGCGGAGCCTGGCGAGGGATCTGAACATAACTCTGATAGCCACGTAGAATTCGTAGTCCCTCGGCGTCCCCATGTACATCATCGTCGCGTACGCGTTCCTATGCGCCGTCGCCGCTGGCTGCGATACTACTTCTGCCGGCCCTTTCGTCTCTCCTGATCCATATGCAGACGTCGTTCCATATGCCGCAGCTAAAATTAGTAAAATGATCAGCAACAAGAATCTCGCAAACCCAGAAGTCTTTCGCTGCTCTTTCCAGCCCATTCGTGCATGCGTCCTGATCGTTCTTTCTTTTTCTGTTTCGTTTCTGTTTCCCTCCTTGCTAGAATATATATAATATGGTACGTACGTAGAAGCTAGGACCCAGTATTTCTGTCTTCTAATCTGTGGCTTAGTTTATGCTATACTTTTCTTAGATTCAATGGAGCTGTACAGATAGAGAGACGCGCAGAGTGAGAGGGAGGGAGGGAGAAAAGGAGAGAAAGAGAGAAAATGATGGATTTCTGAACAAAAGGCAGCGTCGAAGAAGAGATTGAAGAAATAAAAGAGTATAAATAAGGAGACGTTGATCTTCTTTTGGCGTGTAACGTGTTTTATGTTTGCGGCGAAACTGAGGAAGCCAGGCCGCCGGAGAGCACTTTAAAATCTCAGCCAAGTTAAAATAGAAATACTAAAAGACAGTTGGCCTCTAGTTTTGTTTTGCCACACGTACGGCCGTGAGTTGATTCCTTTCGCACGCTACGATAATTGCTACGAGTAATGTTATGCATTATATTATTATTTTACTTATATCTTATTATATATGAGGTAGTATATTTATTATCATTTAATGATAAAGAAGTATGTAATAAATAATCATTTTTTTAAATAAACTTCATTTCATTCAATGAAACTAAAGTTATAACTGTGACTAATCAATACAAGAAAAATTCAAATTACTAGTCAAACTGCTCAACTATGAGAGACTTCACCGCCCATAAATTTCTTTTATGGCGGACATTGTCTTAACTTCTATATACTCTCTCTTGACAACAGTCAATTGAGCAAGCGCTCTATTTAAAAAAATAGAACTGAAACGACCTCTCTTCCAAAAAAGAGAGATACTAACACGCTCCACTCAACCAAATAGGAGGAGTACAAACACCTACCTTCCTCCAACAGAAGAATGAGACAGTCACCCACATTCCTCCTAAGGAGGAGTGGGACTCTACTGCTCTGGGCCTCAAGCCCAATAGCCTATTTCTTATTTTTTATAAAATAAAACAAAGTACCTAAAAAAAACAAAATACATGATCCAATCTAACTAGAAAACAAATGGGCCAAATAAACAACAAAGCCCATGGATCATGTTTGGCCCATTAAACAAAAAAGTCTCTGGACCACGTCTGGTTGCAAGAGGGAGCATTAGGGTTTCATCTTTAAGCCGCCACCTCCCTTTCCTCAACGAGATCACGAGCACCGGCTTCCGCCGCTGTTCACTGGAGCTGCACTTCGGCAGGAGCACCAGTTTCTGCACATCCACGAGTCAAAACATTTTGGCACCTCTCCTGCACGCATGTCCCCCCACCGGTCGAGGACCCATCCCACCCTGCATCGCATACCGCCACTCCATAGGCCGTTGTTACCTTTCGGTAACGTCCACGTCTGCAAGAGGACTTAATCTTCTGTTTTATGCTCTGAAAACAGAACATTTACAATCAAACCAACTGACCGGGAGCAATCGATCAAGAAAACAACCTCCCCTTTTCGAAACAGGGGTCATGCATCCCTTTCTTTCTCTGTCCCCTTTGAATTTCATCTCTATTTACAACCAAAAAGAGAGAGAGATAGATGGATGAGCCACCGGGATCTTGGGCTATGTGCATGAGCCACGGCGTCACGCCATCAATGCAGTCCATCACTGAGCAACCTTATTCTCAAAACCAGACAAAGCAGAAAAATACTAACTAGAAGAATAAAAACGAAAGAGGGAGGGAGGGAGGTGGGAGCCCACCTCCCTAATGGGACGGCTCTAGGTTTCCCTTCACGCAGAGGGTTTCTAGGGTTTTCTCGAGAGAGAGAAAAAAAGTCTTTGTTTGTTATGCTTATAGTACTTACTATTCCTTAATAATCATTTAATTATAATAAATGAGTCACATCTTATTTAGTGGGATGTAAATAAAATAATAGTATGGTGTATACAATTTTTCAATCGGTATGTATGAATAATACTAAAATAATTTACGTGAAAAATTTTATTAGATTTTGAAAAAGAAAAAAGAAAAATTTGAATAAAATTATTATAAAATTAGGAAATGTTTAAATTTTTTTAATATTATTTTTATTTTGTAGTTTGTAAAAGTTGTTTTAATTTATATATATATATTTTAAATTCCTTAAAAGTTGTATTAATTTTTATGTTTGAATAATGACGAAGTAATTATTAGAAGAAAAGTTTTAAAATTTGAAATTAAAAAATATTTTATAATTAAGTGATATTTGAAAAATAAAATTATAGAAAATTTTAAGAATTTTTGAAAAATTCTCATAGCTTTCAAACATGTCTTAATGGAATGAAGATTCCCTAGACTGTTTGCCTGCAGGATAATGCTAAATACAATTTTATGACATGTAAGTTTCACGTATGTTTTTTAAAAAAAATTTTGATCTATTATTAAAAAAATAAATTTTTTAGATTAATTTTATATTTATCCATTTAAAAAGAAAAAAAGAATGTACCAAACTTGTTAGCTTTATATTACAAATATCATTTCTCTAGCAAGAATTTGCGAAAATATTATGATTTAAAGTGGGAGGAGATAGTTAATTAAAATAGGCTTTACTGCCATCTACTAGGAAAATGATAAACATACATATTTTTTTACAATACTTCACGCAACTATATTTTAAAATCAGAAATATTAATATCTTATAAAAATAACATGACTTTATAAAAATATCTTTATTTTTAAACGTGTTGTTACTATTAACGGTGTAAGCATTTGGGTCAGCAACGCCGGCCGTATAAATATCTCAGCAATCTCTCATGGTCCTTGAGATCCTTGCAAGATTTTTCTATGGACTATGGAGTGGCGTTCTCGGCTATGAATGTTACTTGACCTTTTCTATTTCTTTCCTTTTTTTTTTCAATATTACTTAAAAGCTAAGTTTGAATTTTCCTTTCAAGTTGTGGTCGTTGAAAGTCATGAAACAGGTCAAAATATCAACACTTTTTATGTTAGGTGATGGGGAAGAGTACTTGCATATAATCAATAATGTATGACTATGTCAATAAATGTACAAATAAGTAAATTGGGAAAAGATCTCTACAACTTTAGAGCATTCAAGCTTTGTTTACTCTTTTTAAAAAATTGGATAAATTTGAAATCTACATAAAATAAGAAATCTATTTTTTAATAATGAGCTCAATTTTTTTAAAAATAAATTCTAGATACAGTCTGGGTTAATTTTTTTATATGAGTTCTAAATTTATTTATTTATTTTTTAAAAATAAATTTACGAGATTTACACATCTTAAAACTGTATAAATCAGTTTATTTTTTTTAAGTGTACTATTACATTCACAAAAGAATTATATAAAAATAATTCTACAAATCATGACATGATTTTATCTGATCTGTTAGATTTACTTTATAATAAAAATAAATTTATAATCTAA
This sequence comes from Carya illinoinensis, assembly GCF_018687715.1. Classification (NCBI taxonomy): domain Eukaryota; kingdom Viridiplantae; phylum Streptophyta; class Magnoliopsida; order Fagales; family Juglandaceae; genus Carya; species Carya illinoinensis. Next base: position 22,358,302 of record NC_056763.1, read on the forward strand.
CAAATTATGTGACTTAGATAGTAGTACTAGAATTAATCAAATAAAGTTGTCCTTTTTATTTTCGTTCTTGAGAATTAATTCTAGGGTTTTGCTACACAACCTCCCAACATCCCAACACCCCACCTTTTTTTTTTTAATTTTTATTATTTTATTTTTTATTAAATATTTAATATATAAATAATGAATAAAATAATTAAATTAATTTAAAAAGAATAAATTCAAAAAAAAATATTAAAAAATTAAAAAAGGGTGGGATGTTGGGGTGTTGAGAGGTTGTGTAGATTTTTTCTTAATTCTATCTCACCTAGCTTGCAATTTGAGACTAGCTAGTCATAGGTGTAGGGGAGGCTTATCATCTCCTTCTCCCTTTTCATAAGCTTTGTGTTCCATTGACTATTCACAGGCTTTCTCTTATGATTGGACATGGTATCCTTGTTTCAATTCAATATCATTAGAAATCACACAGACTTTTTCGTTTTTGGGTTCCTAACTTTGACCAGTTTGGGGGTAGATCACTTGATTAATTATATGAATATCTTAACAACTTTCAATTTATTGTTCTAAGGTGGGTGTAGGAATATTGGAATTAATGTATTAAAGATGTTTATTAATTAATACATCATATCCTAATCATATATGAACTATATATGCATGTACAAATGGCAAAATTAAAGACGATCCATCATTATTATCGAGTAAGCAGGACGTACGTAAGGTAATTAATTTGAACAAAAAAAAATGGAAGAGTAAATATATATTCTGACAAAAAATATTTTTAACTGTAAATTGTACAACTGCCTCATAGTCAATTAAAAAAAAGTGAATAAAATATGAGGTCTATATTAAAAAAAATTATTTTTTTAATAGTAAATCTCACTCTTTTTTAAAGTGATTATGCGGTATTTACGCTTTTCATAATTGTATGTAGAATTACTCATATATATTCTATAGTACTGCTTTTGAATAAATGTAAATGGAAGAATTTTTGTAGTCACATGGTCTTCAAATTTTGTATACTTCCTGTTAATATATAAAATAAATAATAAAATCTATTTTTTCATATCAGTTTAAACTTTTAGGACAAGTAGTTATTTTAAATGATATCAGAGCATAGATTCTGAGTCAAACCTTAACTCTACATTCTGTCATATTTATTTAAATATTCTATGTGTTGAGCCACCCATTAAATGAGAGTGTTAAGATATAAAATAAATAATAAAATTTACATCTTTTAATTAGTTTAAACTTTTATGACAGGTGGTGATTTTACACTTCTTTTAAAAAAAAGTGACCAAATCATAAATATAAATTAAAAAAAAAACTTTAAAAAAATGATGGATCCATATTTATTTTTTAAAAATGCACAAAACGTATACATCATAAGATTATACATTATACGTAGCAATATTATCCTACCCAAATACTTAATCAAAATATTAAAGCATATATATATATATATATATATATATATATTATAATATATATATATATATATATATTTATAGCATTCAATTTGAACTTAAATGCTAGCTGCTAATGTACTTTTTTAAATCGATCAAATCATGAGCTGTTCATACACGAATTGCATACTGTTCGTCTCTCATCACTGTTCTCACAAGAAGCCAGTTATTTCACATCATTATTCGACGCCTTTTTTTTTTTTTTTTTTTGGGTAAGAATGCATCATGGATACGTGTACAAGTATGTTTGGGAATATAATTATTTTTTAACTATTTTACTATTAGTTATAAACAATTTACTATATATTATTTACAAATTATTCATTATATTCATAATTTTTTTATTACTATTTATAAAAAATTTGAGATACTCTTAAAATCCAAATAGAGTATAAAAGATCCATGATCTTATCAAGATATATATATATATATATATATATATAGATGATAGTCGTCCCAAAGGCCATCAGCCGACCCCTTGTTGCTCAAATGGCAAACTACTTCATTTCCCATGAACGATAATGTGTTTTGTAACTTTTTTTTCTAGCTTATGACCGTAGTTGCGAAATTCATAAAAGATAAGATACCATATATATGAGTATATGATCACTTAAGTTCGATCTGTCTCAGACAATGTTGTCCATGCATGGCATCTTGACCAATGTGGGAGTGGATTGGGACCCAATTAAGCATAGACTCATGTTGTACCATGGTTATCATTGTAAGACATGGTATTGCTTACGTTGTCATGCTCTTCCTTGGCCTTTTACAATAAAAATGTATATTTGTGATCAATTTTTTATATTAAAAATGACTATTTTGTAATGAAAACAGATTCATTTTAATTAAAAATAGTAAAATCACTAGAAATAACTAGTCGTAAATAAACAATTTTCTTGCAGTGGCGCGTGTGCATGCAATGGGATATACTTATGCTATTTCTTACAATCTTATCTAATATGGGATAAAAACTTTAAACCATATATAAGAACTGAAAATAAAAGATAAAAAGATATAAAACTTTTAAAGTTTTATATTTTTGCGCCGGCCTCCATTGGCATGCAATAATCTAGTTTTGACCCTATACCATAACATGATGCATGGTCTCGATGCTAAGTGCATGTACCCTTGTTTACATGACCATGACCTTAGAAAAATCAAGTAGTTTGCAGTCAAAATTAAGGATAATGTATGTTAAAAACAAAAAAACTAAGAGACAAATTAACATTATGGGATTCTGAAATCCCAAAACAAATAGGACATATAAAACTAAACAAAAGCATCAATTAATACTGGAATATGATCGCTAGCTTGATTCAAGATTAAGGATCAACACAAGCTTCCACCTATAAAGCATATCAATATGCGACATTACTGATCAGTCAAAACTTGCCCCAAAACAAAAAGAGATGTATGATTTTGCCAGCCACCTGTCTAAGTTCTAACCTTGAACACAGGGATCGATGGAGCTGATCGAGGTCGGTCGGTCGGCACATATATTATATGTTTGTATAATAAAACAAAGCTATAAAAGAAAGCATTGCTTTGGCCGACCAAAGCATTAATAGTTAAATTAGAACTAATCACCACTCAATCACTTAGGAAATGGTGCTTATGCATGCGTCAGTATTTTAAAAATCAGAGGGTTTCACGTCGCCCGGTATAGAAGAAAGTTTACTTATCATATAAATGTTACTTATTTTGTTATTTTTCTGGTTATTTTTTTTATTTATTATTGTAATACTAAGATATTGTTCTTGTTCTTGTCCTGATTGATCAAATTCAGACGTTTCTTCCCTGCAGCCACAAAGCATAACGGGAAAGCAAGCTACTGCTAATCGTAAAGAATCAAGATGGGTGATTTGTGGCCATTAAGAGACATTAGGATCCTCACAATCAAACATACGAGAGAGAGAGAGAGAGAAGGTTTGTTATGTTTGTTAAAATTGCGACGAAAGTAAAGTCTATGAGTCACACACTACTACAAAAAAACGATCATATATGACTAGTTGTTTACGTAAGAAGAATAATATTAGATACAAGCTTCAAATAGACAGATTTCTTACAAACCTTTTGATAAAAAGTAGATTTTATTAAAAAATAATAGATTCTTTTTTTTACTTTTTGAGGTAAGATTCACTTTTTAACAAAAAAAATTATGCAGAATTTATCTATTTAAAACTTGTACAAATTATTTCTCTAATAAAAAAAAGGTCTTGAAAGCTACTAATAACTATAAGTATTTTTCTTATAGTGGCAATGCTTTTGTCTTGTAGCTTTGGGGACGAATGCTTTCGTTGACAAAAAGTGGCTACCTTATTGTCGATATACACCAAGACATCGCTAATTCTTTAAGCAAGCAACGACAGTTTGTTTTAGCCTTTTAGGGACATGATGGTTTATGTTATGGGTTTGTTGGAAGTTTGCGTTTAAATTTCATGGCATTTTGTTGTGAACATGTCGCCTAAACTCGTAGCTAATCATGTTAGAGGTGAAGCCTAAGAGAACAACCATCAAGGTAATAACAATTTGATTTTCTTTAATTGAATATTTAATAGATATTAAGGGGTAATAACTTTAGATTTAAAATCAAATTGTTCAATTTTATTTATTTATTTACTTTTATCTTAGGCTTGATGGTGTATTGGATAGGCCTGTGCAAGAAAATCAAAATACCAACCAACCCGACTCAACAGATAGAAAATGGTCTAGATAAGCTTTTGGGTCGAACCCGATAAACGCTAGTTTCAACCCAACTTTAAAAGAAAAAATCACTTCAGCTTTTTCATATCCAACCCTAGTCGCTAACCCTCCCATTCCCTTTGTCATCTCATCGACTAATGACTCTAGCAAAGAAGCAAATGGGGCTCCTGGAGGTAACCCTGGCTCACGAGTTATGGTATTTTATATACTTCTCGCTTTGTCTACCTGGATCTAAGTATTGCTTGAACCTCCCCAAAAAAGATCGGTATGTTGGAATCATCATCGCGGATATCAAAACCCTGAGCTCTCACCACCCACATGCTTTGCATCTTGTGTATATCCTTGAACAAGGTGTTGAAGTTCTTGAACCTCTCCTTCAACAAAGGCTTCGATACCTTCCCCTAGCTACTCACTTGAAGACCCTCATGGCTAAGACACTGCAACACCTTGCTCAATGTCTCTCTTTGATGGTTCTTGTTTCTGAACAGCAACTAGGTAAAGTCTCTTCGTAGATTGATTTGAATTTTGGGTTGTATTAAATTTTAAAATAATTTTAAATTTTCATTTCTATTTTCATAATTTAAATTTGGGGTAAAAATAAAAAACGGGTTAACCCGATCCGACCAATCCCAACCCAAATGTTGGGTCAGATCAGGTTGAGTCAAAAATCCAATTGATATGATCGGGTTGTAGGCCTATATTGGATATACGGTTGCATGTGTCAATTTCATCTCAAAATAATTAAGGAGCTGCTAGAGACACAAAGAGATCGTATAAAAGAATCATACACACTGATGTGGCACACTATCAGTATACCACGTGTCCATTTTTCCTAGCCCCTCATTCCCTCACTTTCCCTCTCTCTACTCTTTCCCCCTTCAGCTCCATGTAGTCGTGCGCCCCCTCCCCTCACCCGACTCTCTCTCCTAACCACAGTAGCACCGCCGCAGCTCATAGCCAACCACCACCAGCGGCCGTTCCCCATCATTGGTGATCTCCGACCGAACTTGGCCCCCACAGTGCAGCCCCTCTCCCTCTCCTCCTCCATAAATCGAGCTCCCAACCACATTGTGCCTCTACACCCACATTGGTGGTCGGACGACAATGCCAATCACGGCGACTTCCTCTGCGTGATAGAGTATTGCTAGACGAAGTGGCATTGCAATCCATGGCCCGACCCGATTCACTCACCAAGACATACTCTCGAATTCGCGCTCCTTATCAACGCTTCACGCCGGCCGTGCCACTTGGACCGTTGGCATCTTATGCCCACCATGGTCGACACGAAGAGAGGGCATGGGTGGCGGCAAGGGGGAGGGGTGAAAAAAAAGAGGAGGAAGGGGGAGATGTCAGGGAGAAGGAAGAGAGAGAGAGAGAGACGTGATATTAATAGTGTGCCACATCAGTGTGTGGAATCCTTTTGTGTTTATAGTATTTTCCAAATAATTATGGAAGTGGAAAGTTCCTGGACAATCAATTTCTTTAAGGTAATTACTAAATTTAGACGTCAAAATCACCTCAACTCATTTCAAACCAATCATTAATGGGACCCACTACTATTTCAATTTTTCCATAAAAAGTTAAATTCAACTCAACCTACTTTATACATTCAAACACATATCTCAACATTTTTTTTATAAGTAAAAGATAAATATTATTAATCGGAAGAAAACAGGCATGGCCCGTGTATACAGGAAGTATACATCAAGTACCTAAAAACATTCTATGAGTGAGGAAACATATCTCAACATATTTACTTTCAAACACATTTCAATGAGACTTACAAAATACTATTTATTCACAGATCATCTAAGATCACCTTACCATCCACTTTCACAAACTTAATCTATTCACTTTCACAAACTTCAATTCAATACTTATTTTAAAAAATATTTTTATCCAACTTTTTCTCTCATTTTCCAAAATCTAATAAGACATCTTCACTCAAATCATTTATTAGTATTTCCAAAATTTTGAGATACTTTTAAGCATCCAAACATGCCTGTAGCATAAGCTTGAATCTCAAGGTACATCAAATGCTTACACTGGAGAGAGATAAAAAAAAAAAAAAACTGAGATCCTAAGCAATTGGGATCGCTACTACGGTCCATATACTGGAAAAACAAAACAAGAGCACAATGGTCCACGCCAATGCACTAATGTAACTCATTTAAAGGAAAATGCCACACACTACGCCTTCATCCCACTCTTATTTTGCTATAATCAGGCTGCATTGTCCATTAACCTTAGAATTTTCTTTTTAAAAAAATAAGTGATGATCCAAGGATGATGGAAGGCTTCACACTTACAAAGTGGAATGAAAGTAAGATAGGGGCGTACCATATAGCATTGCTCCGTTTAAAAATGTTGAATCATTTAGAAGAACAAACTGAGCTTAGACTAAAATGAAAGCAAAATGACTATTTAGTTTAAGAGCCGCCACTGTGTCACCTATAAATCTCATGAGATCCCAACGAAGAATAACCGAGACACCAATACAATAGAAAGTTAATTAGTTTGAAGGGAAAGCAACACATATAGTAGAAATATATATATACACATATATACATACTTGATCGTGTAAAAATATATATACATATCCATCAAAAAGGAGCAGAGCACAGGCCACAATGTAAAATACAGAAGATTTCATCACTTTTTTAATAAGTGGAACTAACATAATTGTAGTGAAGAAGGATATTAACCACTGTACACGAGTGGAACTAATCTGAATTCTAAACCATCAGCGGAGATAGAAAGGAAAATACCACAAAACAAAAATGAAAAGAGAATAACTCAGCACTGAAGAAAATTCAGAAGTGATCCAAAAAGAGCCATACTTTGTCCCCTTCTACCACCTATGGCAGAGTGTGTGTGTGGAGAGAGAGAGAGAGAGAGAGAGAGAGAGAGAGAGAGAGAGAGAGAGAGAGAGGGTAAAACAGCTACTTTCAGCACAAGATTGGCCAGACATCAAGGATATCCATGGGGGTAATGAGAGAGCAGAACCCACATCACTTGTAAACGAAAGGGTTGGACAATCAAGACAAAAAGAAAAAACGGTTTGCATCAGGGACTTCCAATTTTTGAAACACTAATCCAAATTATAAAAATGTTACAGTTATATGCCAGATCAAAACAAAAATTTACACCATGAATCCTAGTGTCCTTTCCACCTCCTTGAAAGACTATCAAATTTGTCCCTCGCAGCTCTATCCTCCTTCTTATAGAAAGCATTCTTCAATTTTTCCATTGTTGTCTCATATATTCTTACTCTTCTGTCAAGCATATCATCAGCAAACCTCCTGGTCTCCGACAATCTACCTAAGTTACAAAGACCAAGGAGCAAAGCATTTGCACTCTCATCAAGATGCTTGACATTGTTCTCAATCATGTAGTTCCAAATCTCAATGGCTGTTTCAGGGTCATAGCCTTCAAACAACATAGCGATGGCTGTTGCGCAATTAGAATGCGTAGGTGACCATTCATTTTTAATCATCTCGACAAAGAATTTACGCACCTCATGAACTTTATTGTTTCTAATCAGGCATTTAAATATCATGTTATAACTTAAACTATCAGGAAAGACACCATCAAAGGGCATCTCATCCAGGAGCCGAAGCGCATTATCGATATCATTGTTGTTGCAGAGAAAACCAATCATCTTATTATACATGATCAACTTGGGCACCGAACCACTTCCAACCATAATATCCCACAATGGCATTGCGTGGCGTGAATCTTTTAGCTCAATAAGAATGTCGAGAGCATTGGAAAAGAATTTCAAACCTGGCAAACATTTATTTTCCTTCATAACTTGAAGAAACTTGATGGCCTCTTCGAACTGCGCCTCCCGCAAAAGCATGTTCAAGAATGCCTCATAAGTTGACATATACTGCGGGCTCCAACCGAGGCGGATCACCATTTCCTCAAAGGTGCGCTTGGCTTGTGCTACATCGCCTTCCTTCCGCCAACCTTCCAATAAAATGGCGAACGTGTCCCCATCTGGGGGAATCTTCACTTTGATCCTATCGAAGAACTCCAATGCCTTCACCGTTTGATTTTCCTCGCGGCAAATCACGCTCAACAGCAGGTTCACCGCAAGGACATCTGCTGGAATTCCGTACCTATCCATCACATCAAAGCTCATCCCGGCCTCGTTAAATCTCCGGACCATGCAATAACTCCCAAAGACGGACTCGAATGTGGCCATCGAGACCATTGCTTCCTCCTTCATGGACCGCACCGCGTCCCACATGGGGTCGAACAGCTGATTCTTGCCAAGCAAGTCGACCATGAGGTTCCACGCATCAGCGGAGTGCTTCTGAGCCCGACCGGCCCACCGGAAGAACTTCACAGCAGAGGAAGGATAATGGTAGGAAAATTTAAGGACTTCCTGAACGATTTCCGTCGAGGGAGAGATTCCGGTGGAGGAGAGTGCAGATTCGATGTCATGGGGAGAGACACGGGTGAGGATTTCGCAAATTGTTCTGGCGGCGGAGGAAATTTCCTGTGCGTCGAGGTGGGATGGGAATTGGTGAATAGGAAGAAGTGGTTTTAGGGGCGAAGTTGAATTTATCGGGATTTGTGATAAGGATGAAGAAGAGGTATTGGGGTTCACAGCCATAGCCTCCATTTGATGTCAAAGGAGGAAACGGTTTAATAACCCTAGAATCAAATTCAATGTATAATTTACAAACAAGCAAACAAAAATGGAGAAGAAAGAAAGGGAAGGGAATCGTAAACGGAGAACCTTGGAGGCGAGAGTACAATGATGTTGGATTCAGCTGCAGGAATGACCGGAGATTCCAACTGAAATGACTGAGGTTTTCCGAAGAGATGAACACGTACGAAGGAATAATGCGTACTCGCCAACGGTTATTGTCGGCCCATTTAGATGGGCTGGGCTGGGCTATTTAAAGAATGAACATACAACTAAGAGAATAGTAAGCCGAAGGGAAAACAAAACACACAAATTTCATTTCTTTATTATTTTTTAGATTTGTCATGAATCCAATATGAATAAGTCTTCGGAGCATCCACTGTTTGGGAGAAACCATCGCACTCATGACGTGTGGATCGGGTTCACCAAACATTGAATCGGTTTCCATCAATACGTCTCACCTACTCCGAAATCTCACCCCCCACTCATCTCCCATACTCTCTTAGCCCTAAGAGCCCTTCGTCCCTTCGTCTTCTTCAAAGGCCATCGAGTTTCACTCTCACCCCCTAAGCATCTCCCACTCTCTATAACCTGCCCTCCCAAAGAGAAGACGAAGGCCATCAAAGCCATTCCGTAGCGTCTAACTCATCTGGGCATCGAAGCCCATCGCAGCATCCCTCAGTCCCGAAGGTCGGTCCATTCAAATGTAGGAGGCGAATCATCCCTCAGTCCCGAACCCCTTATTCTCTCATTCCCCAAGCCCTCAGTCCCGAAGCCCTAATAGCACCGAGGCGAAGAGATCTGCGTGAGGGAATTTCTGATTCTAGAGTTTAAATTTGTTTATTTCTTTATGGATTGTGGTGATTTGTTTACATTTCTTGTGTTATAGCTATGGTTCTGCGTTATGATGATTTGTTTTGATTTCCTGTGTTATAGCTATGGTGATGCGCTTTGCTATGGTGATTTGTTTAAATTTCCTGTGTTATAGCTATAGTTCTGCGCTATGCTATGGTGATTTGTTTAAATTTCTTGTGTTATAACTATGATTTTGCGTTATGGTGTAAAATCTTGCATCCTGATTATTTATTCCAAGTTGCATTGTGATTATTTATTCCAATTTGCATTCTACTTGCCACAGTTATTTGAAGTTAAATTGTTGTATGGTGCACTGATCCCTCATAACAATATTACCTATGTATGAAGTTAAAGTGTTGATATGGAAATGATTGAAATGTAAAGTTGAGAAAAACAGGGGAATTTGAGAAAGAAGTTCGAGTTGTTTCCTGTTTACTAATCTTTGTTAGTAAATTCCTGTTTTTACTAATCTGTTTTAGTACTAATCTGTGCTAGTAAATTCCTGTTTTTAGTAAGCTGTTTTAGTACTAATCTGTGTTAGTAAATTTCTATTTTTACTAATCTATTTTAGTACTAATTTGTGTTAGTAAATTCCTATTTTTACTAGACTGTTTTAGTAGTAATCTGTGTTAGTAAATTTATGTCGATAGTAAGCTGTTTTAGTACTAAACTAATCTGTGTTAGTAAATTCCTGTTTTACTAATCTGTTTTAGTAGTAATCTATGTTAGTAAATTCTTGTTTTTACTAATCTGTTTTAGTAGTAATCTGTGTTAGTAAATTCCTGTTTTTACTAATCTGTTTTAGTATGTATCTGTGTTAGTAAATTTCTATTTTTAGTACACTGTTTTAGTACTAAACTAATCTGTGTTAGTAAATTCATGTTTTTACTAATCTGTTGTAGTACTAATATGTGTTAGTAAATTCTTGTTTTAGTAACTTCATGTTTATACTAATCTGAACTTCTGTGCAGTGTCTTTTTAATCAGTCATGGCTTCTACACAATCATCATCGTCTGTAATTGATGAATTTGTGTTGGAAACACCAAGTTGTTGGTGTGGTTTGAAAGCACCCCTAATGACATCGCACACTATAAAAAATCCGAGAAGGAAATTTTTCACCTGCCCAAACTATAAGACGGTAAAACAAGTTATTTTATCTTAATTAGTATAGTGAGTTTCATTTTAATTAAATGTTCTTATTGTGTGTAGCTTGAAACTAGGAAATGTGAATTTTTCATTTGGGCAGATATATTTCACCTGGTAGAGGAGAACATTCATAGAAGAGAGAGTCAAGTTTGGAATATGTTGGATGACGTATTGGTGCGCGAGAAAGAGGTTCGTAAAAAGAAAGATAAAGTGCGAGAGCGAGAAACAAGTCTTCATAGGGAAAATCATAAATTATTATGTTTGTATTGGATTGTGATTTTTGTAATTATTTGGGCTTAGTTTGGATAGTTTGGTAACTCTAATACCAAACTGACTTTTTGTTAGAATGTAACTGTTGGTAGAATGTAGTGTGGAAGTCCAACGTACTGTGATGTGCAGAAATATCTTGGACCTGTCTCAAGTGTATTGTAATGTAAATTGCAAGCTCTCTATAAATATCAAAATTCCTGTTTTGTAATTACCGGTCTTGAGACTACAAACTGTAACTGTTGTTGGTTGTTGGTTGTTGGTAGAATGTAAATAAAATTTAAGCAAACCTGATTTTACATTCCAAGAGTTCTCTTTACCAAAAAATTACAATTACAAAACTTTACATTAAGCATTAAAATAGACAGCCAGCCTACAATTGCAATTCAATGTTCAAAAACTGCACCCCATGTAATTACATATTCCTAATTTTGATTTCCCTGATTTTACATATCAAATGTCCAAGAGTTCTTTTTACCAAAAAATAATAATTACAAAACTTTACATTGATTATCGAATCCTACAGCCTTGAATTACAATTCAGGTGTACAAAAATGCTAAGAATGTAATTACATCTTCATCAAAAGGAAGTGGAAGTGCAGGTGCAAGAAACTGGGCATTTCAAATCAGTGCAATCTTTGCTCCAGATTTCAGCACTAATTGCTCCAGATTTACAGCCTTCTTTATTTATCACCCCTGAAACTATAAATGCATCCCGTTAGACACAATTTAGGTGCAGGAAACTTGAAATGGTAATTGTGCAATTAATGTATTGCGTAAGAATTAATTGCTACAAATACAGGTTGAACAATTAAATGCCCATTTCTGAGTCCTCATTTTTAAGCATGCGTGTTAGATGTGTATTTTATACTTGAGCATTTCAACATTTTTATGGTAATAAAAATTAAAGCCAGCCACGACATACACATGCAATTTAAGTACAAGCATCTCTAACAAGATGTCTTTTCTCTAACCTCATTTGACGGCTGGGTTGATTGTGTAAGAATGCTGATTTGCGTTCTAACACCAACTCCATCATCAACTTGGGGTTCTTGAGATCTCGATGTATCTTCAATTGTATTGCATCTGCATCCCCCAAAATTTTCCTGCATGTCTATGTTCGAAAACAAAAGTGAGCATATATTAGAATTAGAATATTCAAAAACAAGATTAGGCATATCTCAAATTTTGTAATTACCGGTTTTTTCCTCTTTGTTGCCATCTTTTCTACAAGTGGAACCTTCCTCTTACTTGGGGGTCTCCCTTTCCCTCGGACCACGATGGGGTTTAATATTTTCTTACCATTCTCCAAGACCACCTTTGGTTGTGCCTTCGTTTGCTCACATGTCGACTCTAGTGTTGAACCTTCACATTTTGTCTCAAAGTCATTAACAACACGCAGGAATGCACTGACTTTTTCATTATCTAAAGAAATTTTGGTTGGCAATTGTGAACATCTTTTAACCACAAGCTCATAATTCCTGGTATTTGATCTGTCCCGCTAGTCATCGTAACTACTTCTAAGTAAAGTGTATCTTCTCTTAATGTCTTTTCTCCAGCGATCTAAGACATATACATCAGGCAACACATTAATTTTCTTCAACTGACAAACTCTAAGTGCATGCCTACATAGAATCCCTCTCGTCTCAAACAGTGCACGTGTGCATTTTACCTCTACCTCCACCTCGTTATAGTAAACAGAGTATTGGACTGTTTTAATGTGGTCATCAATAGATATTTCATCCAAGACATCATATTTTAAAATGCACCCGTGTGTGCTTACCAACCAACAATTGCAACACATTAGGCTCAGCAACTCTCCTTGGACCTCTTTGAACTTTGCATTTGTATATAAGTTTTAAAATTGCTTCTCGATGTTTAAATGAGACAAGCAGGGAATAGTTTGGTTGGTAGAATTGAAATCCGCAATTGTCTCTACCTCGACCTTCTTTCTAAGGGCGTTATCAAACTGGTCCACAAATTCTTTCAACATTGTTCCAGAATAGACATACCCATCGAAAAAAGCATTCATGCTTTCAGACCTTTGAGTCGTGCTCATACCAACCTAAAATACACCCTTCAAGTAAGCTGGAACCCAAGAAGACCTTTTCTCATATAAGGATTGAAGCCATTTATTGCCGACCAAATCATAGTTCGCAAGTAGTTGATCCAAACTTTCCTCAAATTATGTAGTGGTCTGTGAGTCATATAATACAATTTGAATGTCAGTCTTCAACCTCGCATTGAATTTGGCATGAGATCCTAACTTTTCTGGAAGTTTGCAAATAATATGCCATAAACAATATCTCTATCGAGTTTGGGAGAATACACATGCAATAGCATTCTTCATTGCCCAATCTTGATCGGTTATGATAGCTTTGGGTGCCTTACCATTCATGCAATCCAGCCACATTCGAAACAACCAGATAAAAGTATTTGTGTCCTCATTTGAAAGCAACCCCGCTCCTAATAATATGGACTGCCCATGATGGTTAACACCAACGAATGGGGCAAAAGGCATCCCGTACCTATTTGTTAGGTACGTTGTATCAAAAGTTACAACGGCGCCAAAATATTCATAGGCCGCTCGACTCTGAGCATCAGCCCCAAATACGTTCCGTAACCTTCCATCATCATCCACGTCCATATTAGAAACAAAACCATCATTCTAATCTCTCATTTTTTGAAAATACTGATTAAGGGTGTCGCCACCTCCTTTGCCCAACCTCAAATGTTGCGCCTTATCAATAAAATTCCGATAATCTTTCTCTTGAGATTCAAGATTGTCAAAACCCCACGCATCAACGACAAGCGAATAATAATTTTTGCTCATTCGTATACTTGCTCTATCATTAAGCTCAAGAATCCTTTGACTGTATTCATCAAGACACTTGTGAGATCGCAAAAGTCTTGCTTCTTGGGACTCACAGTGATGTGGTTGTGCACATTTACAACAATGGTGAATACCCATTTCTCATTCTTATTCAAGGTCGCATTTACCCTCGCCTTACAATCTGTTTTGGTTGTTGGTCGTGACCTCGAGATATTGTTACCCTTAGGTTGGTACTTCCCGCCACGGAAATAACCAAATGTCACATACACATGTCTTTCTTCATCATCTCTCTTAGTCCTAAATGACCGTACACCAAAACCCTATTACTTGGCATATTGCTTGTAGTAGGTCATAACCTCTTTTGCACTGTCAAATTCCATACCTGACTTTGGTGCTTCAACTTGTACCTCATCATCCAAAACAACAGCAGTACCTTCTAAATTTCTTCTTCATCTATATCTTCATTTATGTCGAAGAGCATTTCTAAAAAAATAAACATATGGAGTGATTAGTATTGTTTAGAAATTAGCGGAAAATCTAAGCAAACAAAACTCTAATACCATCGGCGTCATGCAAACTTTCATCAGTCATCATGAATGGACTTCCAACATTTTGTTCAAATTTTGCACTAGTACGCACAGTTGACGCCGACGGCACTTCTTGACTCAGGTCGTCTGGATTACTTGGTGGCGGGGAACGTATATATGGTGGCATCTGCTCAAACAAACACATTGTTAGGCAAAATACTCTAAACTTTATAAAATGTAGATGTATGAAATTTAAAAATTCAAATAAATGAACTTGAAATGAATCATCAAATGGGTTAAACTCTATCGGATTGTGTGACGTAGGGTATGGCATCTTTATAGAAAGTAGAAGTAGAACCCAGCTACCTATCATAAAGCAAGTAAATTTGTTAAAAAAAATAATCCCATTCAATCAAGAAAAGACCATAAAAAAACCCACAACCTTAATCAAGAAAAGACAAAAAAAAACATGTATGGCCCATCTGAACTTTCATTTCCTTCATCTTTCTCCCTTTCTCTTTCTCACACACACACATTTTGATGTATGGCCCGTTAATATATATATATATATAAGCACTTTTTGATGGGATAGGCTAGCTGAAGCCAAAGAACTATATAAGATGCCTTTAATTACAAAATTGTGCATTATCATCTGTTTAGTGTGCATTATTATAAAAAAGTTTAAGTTGTCTTGTAGAGAGTTCTCAAAATAAAGGGTTCCTTGTGGGTGGAACCCAAGAACAATTACTTCATCTGTCCTTATTAAAGCACACATTTTTCCAAATTAAAATGGCCTTGAATCGTTTTATTTACTCTTGAACATTAATCTGTTGTAAAAACTTTCAAACTTATGGTGTAAATAATATTGGATGCAGAACCAAATATTTATTTATCCAGCTCATATTAAATCTGTTGCATGTGTGAATGCCATATAAGGGAAGACACCACACCACAAATCAAGCAAATCAAGATCAAGCTCACAAGACCTGATTTAAGGCTGAAAATGTGCATGTAACAGCAGCCAAATACTCTGTAACAGCTACATATTTATCGACTAAATGCTTAGTAATTGTAGGCTTAAGTTTAGCATTCCAACTTAAAATAGAATATGAGTTTAGCATTCCTTCTTAAAATAGAATATGTACACTTGTATATATTTTGATAAAATCAATTATAATAAGTGTGGTGTTTTTCACTCGACATAAATAAGAAATTTCTATGTGATATTTTTCACTCGACAAGAAGTTGAACTCTGTGTTCATATTCTATTTACCATTCATTTTTTAAACTTCATCATGCCATTCATTTATGTCAAAGAGTTTCCTGTTTTTTGCACGGTTTCATTACATCTACCCATTGAAGAAAGTTTAGGAAGTGCTCTTCAGGGGCCTAACAGAGAAATCCAACAACAGGCCATCATGTAATGTGCGTGCTGCAGAAATCCATTGCCCGTATACAAGCTAAAATGCAGTCAGTATCCCCGTGCGAAATCAGCAAAGGAAACAACAAACTAAAGGTAAAAAATAAACAAAATCGGAACCTTTCCATCAAGAATAACAAGTTCAGAAAAATAAAAACACAAAATAATTTTTTCTCCATGCCCTAAAACCCGCAACATCCATCCCATTAAACCCTAGATTCACCTATCTCAATACACAATATCAAAGTTCTATATGGAAGAAAAAATGGACCTTAGACTCTTAACTAACGGCGAGAGTAGGGGCGCTGGCGAAACCCTCCTCCACCAGAGCACTGTCGCTGGATGCACACAATTACTAATCTGTTCAACAAGCTTGCAGGGAGCAGAGGCGTTGGCCAGATGGACGATCGTCTTTCGATGGCGCTGACGAGAGAGCCAGCGTCGACTGGTGGAGCTAGGTACGTCGTACCTGGCACGGATTGCTGTCGAGGGAGGAGGGTAGCAATTTCGTAGGGTGATTTCGAATGCCAAGAAACAGACTTTCAAAACCCATCAAAACGCACATTTTGGATTTTTTTTTTTAAATTATTTACTACAGTAGCATTCACGTAGTGAGTGCACTGAGTGCACTACTACAGTGGATGCTCCGTAGAACTACTCATCCAATATTCATGTACATAAAATTTGGAAGACATTACAGGGTAGTGAATTCAACCATAAAGAGTGATAAAAAAAAAAGTAGTTTTTTTCTCCTTTTAAAGAAGAATGATGGTACTTCCAATTTTATTTATAATCCTCATTTCGGCAAATTAATACTTTAAAAAAAAAAAAGAACTTGGAGATTACAAAAATTTCAAAACAAGAATAACTATATCAGTATAATGTGTTAATTACAATCATAGTCTATACTCAATGAACAAAGTTAGAAGCTACAAAACCATCTAATGATGGTACTTAAGGTTGTATTTGGGTAGTTGAGTAATCTAAGATCAATTCGTTACTATTCATTATTTTATCATTACTTTTAATTATTTTTTATTATTAACTACAATTTAATATTTTATTATTACTTTTTTACTACTATTCACATATCGTCTGAAATCAATTTAGTATCCAAACACACCCTAAATCGAGATAATCTCAAAAAGTCTATCCTTATATACTACCCAAAGCCAATGATGACACTTAAATAGCTAAAGAATAAGTAGTTGAAACACCAAACACCCTCCTTTTTATTTTTTTTGCAATATGAAGAAGTTTTACAACTCTTAGAGCTTCTTCTCATTAACACAAAGCTATACATTGCCCCTCCGTTGTAAACTTTTTATTTTTATGAACTCGATCAGTTGTTGATAATTTATGTTGTGAAGGGACAAGTGCATGGATAAAGACACTTGGTAGGTGTACGTGTTATATTCTTGTAAGAGTAAAGCTATTATGTCTCTTATACCTCATTTGGATATACAGTTTACATGAAATGAGATATTTTGAATAGTAATAAAATTTTTTAGTTAAGATGAAATGAAATAGTTTGTACAAAAAATATGTGTTTGGATAATAACATGAGATGAGATAGTTTTTAATTTTTATAATTTGAAAAATGTGTGAGTCCCACTTTTTTATAAAAGGCCGAATTGTGCACTGTTCACGAACAGTTTAATATTGTCAATTTTTACTATTCATTACTGTTTATTTAAGTGGATGTTTTTAAAATTTAGAGATGAAATATTATAGTGTGTTTGGATAGGGATCAAAAAAATGTTGTACGGTACAGATGAGATGAAAAATGTAATGCTATGTGACTTATTTAAAAAATTTTAAACACAAACATAAAAAAGTAGAGAAAATCTAGGGTTTTAGCTTTCTTTTTCTTTTTTTTTTTTTAATTTTTGAACACCATTTTGTTTTGAATATATATATATATTTTTAATAAACCACGTTATGTCACATTAAGGATCAATGTGAATGGTATAAATTAGGGGGCATATATAGCAGCATTACGTACTCTTCTTTAATTGTAAAGTTGTAGTGAAAAATGAATCGCATTTGGCCAATCCAGTTGGGTCAATACTTTACAAATTAACTTGATCTCTATCTAGCTAATGTTGCATTTAGACAAAGAACATATAATGTGCTAAAATGTCTAGTTATGCTGAAATGTCTAGCTATCGCCCTATCATGTGCAGTGGCGGAACAATAAAGGGCTTGGGGGCATGAAAAATATATATATATATATATATATACATATATATTAGTTTTTTATTATTTAATAGGATGATATTAATCTCTTCTTGTGTTGGCCCCTCTCTAAAAAATTATCTTGGCCTCTTTTATAAAATTATTTTGATCTTATAGGTTAATTACTTATAAGTCCAATTTAAAAAATTTTAATTCAATTTGAAAATAAAATAAATAAAATAGATTTTATATAAAATAAAATTATCTAATAACATGATGACACATTTTCACTAATAATAATAATAATAATAATAATAATAATAAAGTTGAATGGTTTTGAATAGGCATGACACCTCTTTTCTTCTCTTCTGCCATCTGCATGAAGTTTTATTGATAAGAAAAAAGTCTTTTCCTTACAATTTACCAAAAGGCCAAAAAGACTTTTTAAATCTATCTTCTGCTGCTCTGCAGCTCTTCTAGAGACTATAGGCCAACAGTTACATGCATAGGTTTAAGTTTGACTTTTCTCTTTTTATTTTTCATTCTTTTTTTGTCGATTTTCTTCTTCTTTCATATATATATATATATATATATAATTGTATTGAACTATTGATGTAGTATTATTTAGATTTATTTATTTATATTTCCCCTTCTTTCATATGTTGATGCAGTTGTATTTTTGTTTAGAATTTTTTTTTTTTTGAAATAGATTGATTACTACTTGGTTTGGCTTATATATGATTATCTCTATTGAATGGTTATTTATTTTGTGCTTAAAGATTAAATTTAAATTCATGGTTCATGAGTTATTGAATTCATATATATCTAACTTTATTTTATATGTTTAAATTTGATTTTAAATTTAAGTTCATAAATTATGTCTAAATTAAAAACTATCGACTATTTTTCAAAAGAAAAGAAGTTCATATTCCAAAAAATTCTTCTAAAATTTCAAAGGTTGAATTTAAGGAAAATCTTAATCTTAGCTCTCCAATTATGGAGTCTGAAGAGATTCATTTTACATTTTCAATACTTGATTCTAAAGAAATTGATATATCTTCTTTACAACTTGACTCATGATTACATTCTCCTATATAGGACTATCCAGTCAATCAACGTGATGAAATAAAAAAAAAATTACTTAAAAATGAATCCATATCAAATACGTCTATCAAAATATCTATTTTCTGGTTCTGAAAAGCATTCTCATCGCTTTCAAACTTCTTGGTTTGTACAATTTACTTCTTGGCTAAAGTATTCTCCATCAAAGGATGTAACATATTGTTTGCTTTGTTATCTTTTTACAATGAAAGCATCTGAATGTTCTAGATTGGGCATATTTACTATCACATGATTTAGAAGTTAAAAGAAGATTAATGATGGAAAACATTGTGCCTTTTGAATCATATTGAGGATGATTCTTGCTCTTGTAATAATAATGTTATGAAATCTTGTGAGTATTTATTAAAACAATCACATCATATTGATACAAAATAAATGCACAAAACTTTGAACAAATTCTCAACAATTGACTCTAAGTAAAAATATCTATTGATGTTGTTCGATGGCTTACATTTCAATGATGTGCTTTTAGAGATCATGATGAGATCCCTGAGTTAAAAAATTAAGGTAATTTCCTTAAGATGCTTAAACTATTAGCTTCGTATAACGACAAAATTGGAAAACTTGTTTTTGAAAATGCTCATAAATTTTCAAAGTATACCTAACCCCAAATTCAAAAAGAAATTTTGAAAGTTCTTGCAAAAAAAAGTACGAAATAAAATTTATGTAGATGTTGAAAATTCTAAATTTTACATTATTGCTGATGAGGCATGAGATGAATCTAAGAGGGAGAAAATAGTTATAATCCTGAGATTTGTTGATGATGATGGATTTATATAAGAACAATGTTTTGATTTTGTACATGTTAAAGATATATCAATATTGACTCTAAAGAATGAAATATTTGTAATTCTTTCTCATTATTGTCTTGATATTCAAAATATTCGTGGACAAGGATATGATGACAAAAATATGATAGTACTAGTAATATGCACGATAAATGAAAGGATTGTAAGCATTATTTCTTAAAGATTGTCCATATGCATACTATGTTCATTGTTTTGCTCACCGATTATAGTTAGCATTAGTTGCTACATCTAAAGAGGTAGTTTTTGTTCACAAGTTCTTCTCAAATTTAAATTTTATTATCAATGTGGTGGATGCTTCATGTAAATATCATGATGAACTACAAGTTGCTTAGGCAACACAAATTGCACATATGATAGCTATTGATGAATGTGAAAGTCGAAAATAAGCTAATCAAATTAGCACTATCAAACGAGTCAATTGATGTTGTCATTTTTATTCCATTTGCAGTCTACTATGAATGTTTGGAACCACTTGCTTGGTGCTTAACAACATAATAAAAAAATCATTCACTTACTCTCAACGCGGAAATACAAATGTTGCTTATAAAATGATTACATCATTTCAATTTATATTTATTTTGCATTTTAATGAAGGAAATCATTGGCATTACTGATGTTCTTTGTTAAGTTTTACAGCAAAAATCTCAAGACATTTTGAATGTCATGAATATGGATTCTACTATAAAATGACTTATCCAAAAGTACTTGAAAAATGAAGGTTGGAAAAATTTGCTTAAGAATGTTGTCTCTTTCTCCAAGAAATTTGATATTGACAATCCAAAATGGAGCTCTCATTATGTCCAAGGTTGTGGTCATTATCAACGAGATCACATTACGATAGAGCATTATTATCATTTTAAAATATTTAATGCTACTATAGACTTTCAAATGCAAGATGTTGACAATAGGTCTGTGAATGAGCGACAAAATTTTTAATCCTTAGCTCATATCTAGATCCAAATGATGCTTATAAATCCTTTAATATTGATGATATCAATTGTCTTACGGAAAAGTATTATCATTTGAATTTTTCTGAGAACGAGAAAATTAATTTAAGGTTTCAAATAAAACATTTTGAAGTTGATGTTCTTATTAATCTGATGTTTTAGAATTTATCATCCATTACAATTTTATGTCGAAGATTGGTATAGACAGAGAAATTAAAGATATACTATCTTATTGATATATTGATTCGTCTTGTTTGACTCTTCTAGTATTCACAGCAACCAATGGATAAGTATTTTCAGCTATAAAAATTGTTAAAATAAGACTTTGTAACAAAATTGAATATGAATTTCTAGCAAATAATTTATTTGTTTATATTGAAAGAAAGATAATTCAGATTTTTATTTAGATTTAATACTTGATATTTTATTTCTTTAAAAGAACGTAAGTTACAAATTTAGACATTATGTTTCTTTTGTTTGATATATTTGTATGAGTGTCTTTATGTTATTTCAATTATATATTATTCTTGACACATGATATACTTTTTTAATACATAGGTTGTATTAAACATATTTTATTCTTATTTAGGTCTTACTATCTGATTGTTCTATACTGTAGAAAAAATTGTATAGAAATAGAATAAAAAATATCTTGTTATATTTTTAGCTTTGCTTGGACCCCTTGAAGTAAATTCCTGGTTCCACTACTAAGCATGTGTATATATAACCGTAACAAACTCATGTTTTTGTTCCAAGAAAGTGCATTTTTGAAAACTGCATGCATGCACCTCAAATCAAAGATACTTTAAGCATCTTGGTGTGCATAAGAGACTTGTGATATTGCTCTTCATGACTCCCAATGAAGCATCTATTTCTAGCGTCCTGCAAACACTCTCAATACACTACAATAGAAATGGATTTTTGTATAAAAAAAAAATAGATGCAAAAATCTACTAAATGTCACCAATATCAATTCCCATTCTAAATTCAATCGACGCAACGTGGACGCTATTAATAACTCTCAAAAGGTTTATAGCGTCCAAAAATATTAATGTCAGAAAAAATGATTGTTTACGACTAAATAGTCATGACGCAATTGTTGGTTTCCATTGATATAAAAGTAGTTGCCAATGGTTAAAAAAATATATTTATGGCATTTTGTGTCTACCGCAAATAGATATATAAATGTTGGAAAAAGATTACTTTCGAGCTTATTTTATGGTTGGAAAAAAAAAACACACCAATAGTTGTTATGACTTTTCTTTTATCATCACAAAAAGTCTCAAATGTTGTTGCAAAACACCACCAACCATGGTTAACCACTGTCGATAACATTTTTCCCAACAATCTTTTCTTACCGAACAAAAGTCATTTATGATACAATTTTTTGTCGCAAATAATTTTAAGCAATAATTATATCACCACAAAAAATATGTTCCGTCGTGAGGTCATACAAATTTGTTTTGGTCGCAAATACTTGTTTGAGTTGATTAAGATTGATGTAAATAAGTATTTGTGAACAAAAAATTTATTCACGGCGAACATATATAGTCAGAAATGGTGTGGAAAAAATAAAATAAAATAAAAATTAGTATTGAAAAAAATACATTAAAACAGTACACATCTTACATTAATTACAATCCATAAAGCAATTACGCAAAGGACTTGCTTTATATTCTAAGCAATTATATTATATTACAATCC
Source organism: Carya illinoinensis (assembly GCF_018687715.1). NCBI lineage: Eukaryota > Viridiplantae > Streptophyta > Magnoliopsida > Fagales > Juglandaceae > Carya > Carya illinoinensis. The sequence goes on from NC_056763.1 coordinate 22,380,933, forward strand.
ATAAAAACTCTTATATACATTAGATTACAATCCATAAAACAAATTCATTATATTCGAAGTGTGCAACTTTAGACTTCTCAAGGCACATCAAAGTTCAAGATCTATAAGCATGTATTATCAAGTACAACATACTAGCAGAAATCTTTGTATCGGGTTCCTGCAAAAATATTCGACATCATCCTCAAATAATTATAAAAGAAAAATGCTAAAGATATTAGTGGAAATGAAAGAGGGAAGGCAAGAAGCATGTACATAAAATGTTCATCTAAACTCAAAAAGCATAAAACACTTGATAGCATAAATATGTATACACGACCTAGTCTAAGAATCAATCCCCTTTTTCAATTATGTTAGAAGATTAATTGGGTTAAGGTTTGGCCTAATCTATAAAATTGATCGACATGTATCAATCAAGATTGCCATTCTCATCTTTAAAGAACGTAAAAGGTTTAAATTTATATTAGTGTGATTAAAATTGTTGTTAATAGACAATTTTTTTAACAAGTGGACTAATATACAAGGCATAACATGTACAAATTAGCCTATAAAACCAAACAAGAGAAAAAACAAGATAGCCATTCTCATCTTTAAAGAACGTAAAAGGTTTAAATTTATGTTAGTGTGATTAAAATTGTTGTTAATAGACAATTTTTTTAACAAGTGGACTAATATACAAGGCATAACATGTACAAATTAGCCTATAAAACCAAACAAGAGAAAAAACAAGATAGCCATTCTCATCTTTAAAGAACGTAAAAGGTTTAAATTTATATTAATGTGATTAAAATTGTTGTTAATAGACAATTTTTTTAATAAGTGGACTAATATACAAGGCATAACATGTACAAATTAGCCTATAAAACCAAACAAGAAAAGAAACAACAAACAATTTTCAAAACATAGCGAAAGAAGAACAAGAGACTAGTATTCATTACACACATGTCACTCCCTAAAATTTTTAGAGATACAAATTCAAATTTTATGAAATGACAGACATTTACTTGGTAGAAATCCAAACAATGATTAATTATTGTAGCCATAATGTCAATTACCATGAACATAGGTGTGCCTAACAACTTTGTCAATTACACTAATGAAAGATATTATTAGATAAAAAATTTCCCATTTTTAGGCAGATAAGGTTATATTGAGAAATATCTAAATCATTCAATATAATCATGATTAACTAGAAAAAGCTTAGATGTACATATAGAATATAAAGAAGTCATAGATGAACACTATGTGCCAGAAAAGTAAAGCTAGAAAAACTTACAAGTGCATTTTTGTGTACATACTTGGGAATCTCTAGCAACTACAACTAACAGAAAGTCAAAGAGAGCAACTCAATAATAGAAAGGTAGCCAAAGTTGTCATTTGATGAATGTTTTTGCAAGCAAAAGTTGGTATTAAACTGTATTTTGTTTTTCTAAGAAAAAGAAGTTGTAATATGGCAGGCCAATTATATTATTTTTAGAAGGCCACAAACATTTAAAAAACTAGTGAAAAATCTCTAAGTATGTCTCTAATAATCCTCTCCATGAATCCTTGATCAGGCCTAACTTTTCTACCATAAACAAAACTCAGTTATATTAAAAGATGAGAAACCATGGATAAAAAAAGATAACAACAACTCCAATACACAAATCTTTACACACCTTGGATACCAATCAAATATCTTGCTAGGGTGACTAATGTGACAAGCCAGAAATATTGCATCTGGTATTCAAAAAAATATATTAAAAAATGAAAATAATTTCAAAGAAACATCCCAAAGCAATCACCATGCCAAGAACCGAGTTCTTACCCCTGACTTAGACTACAATAAAAATAGAATATATACCATAGTCTCAATCACAATAAAAATAGAATATATACCATAGTCTCAATCTCTCAAAACTCCATGCCCAAATAAAAATGTGTAATGAAGGAAACCACCAAATAATCAAGCCTACAAATAATGCACTGTAATCACCAATACCCAAAATGAGATAATGTAAAGACTAATACCTTAGTTATCTAGGGTTGTCGAAAAGGCAAAGTGAATATTTTAACAAGGTTTGAGAATCTGATGATAGAAGGACCAAATCTAGAGAGGTTGGAGAAAAAACAAAAAGAGAGGGAGGAGAGAGAGGGGAGGTTAAGGAAGAGGAGAGGGCTAGTCGCCAGCGACGTGTGGTGGTAATGTTTGCGGAGGCTCATGGTGGTTGGTAGCTGGGCTCAAATGAGGACGAGAGAGATAGAGATCGGGGAGGGAGAGTGACAGTGTGGGGAAGTGGCAGAGAGAGAGAGAAGAAAAGAAAAAAGGGGGAAAATTAGGGTTGTGGGGAATTAACATGATAGGCCCTAAGATGTAGGCTTTAAAATTTAGATCTAACGGTGGAGATTAAATTAAATAGAAGATTCAAATTGTACAAATTAAATTTATTTTTTTACGTCACTAAAATTTAGACAAAAAAATTTCAAATGGGCCACAATAAGTTCTCTTGTTGCATCGGTCAAATTTAGACACAAAAGCTTATAATTGTGCTACAAAAAAGTTGTAATAATTATTCGAATAATTATTTGGATCTGTTGCGTTGAAAATTAGCGACCAATTTAAAAATGACTCAAATGTCTTCTTTTTGCGTCGCTTAAATTTAGATGCAAAAAGTTTAAATTGCATCACAATAAATTTTCTTTTTTGCATCACTCTAATTTTGACGCAAAAAACTTATAATTTGAATGACCGTTTTGCACCAATTGCGTCAAAAATTAGCAACCTCTTTAAAAACGACACAAATGTCTTCTTTTTGCATCAATTTTCACGTCGACGGAAATGTTTTGGACGGAAAAAGCCCTTTTTGTTGTAGTGTATATTATTAGTGCACGGCAATGAGAAAATGATTTGACTCTTTAAGCGAAAATGGAACTTGGAAGTTTTTACCCATCACATTCTTATAAACTAAATAAAAGTCGTGCTACAGTTATAAAGATATTTCATAAACGTAAACTTATAAACTAACATAATTTCATGATATGATCTGTTAGATTACTTTATAATAAAAGTAACTTTAGAATCTGACGTACCATATATATCAAAATATGTAAATTTGTAAATTTATTTTTGTAAAATTCTTTTTGTAGCTAAACGATTTATCTAAACTACTAAATATCTTAAATTATGGCTGTATATATCAAGGCGGCCAGGCTAGCTTTCAAAGGCTTTGAACAACAAGATGAGATATATAGTTGACTATGTAATGTACGTAAAAACGACCAATGTTTCTCTTGGAGTCATTTCAGATCGATGGCGTTTTAATTAGCCAACTTGATCTTCTAATATTTTAAGCGTTTCTTCATTGACTTCTCGGCGAAGAGTGTGATCATCGATGATCTTTATACACCGATTGAGCAGTTTGCTGGTTCTGTAGATAATTCGGCGCGGCCTAGTGGCTCTGATTAATTAATACATGATTTTTGGCCCATATAAGGCATTAATTATATATAATAAGCTAAAGAAAATCACATCAACTATTATATAATATGTTTCTAATTGTCTAGGGCCTAGCTGTTTTTGTTTTTTCCAGTATACTTTGATCATGCGGTACTGTCCTTATAAATGATTTCTTGGTGAATTTTCCTAAGAATTAATATTTCCCATTGCGGGTACGCTTTAACACATAAATAATTTGCCATGGTGCGTCTAATAATTATATATCACTTTCATCCTATAGTCCATATATAGCCTGTCTGGATCGATCTTGCTCCGCTTTTCGTAATCTTAATTTCGCGTCAACGAGGTATTTCACAATTATTCTTATATATGCTTATAATGATCTTTGCCATGTGGACTTCATTGAGAACCAAAAGTACTCGCTCGATCTCAGAAAACCACCTAATTAAGAAGTTAGCAACGTTAAATATGCAAAACAAAGGACATTTGAGTGCAATATTAATCATGAAAGTTTCAATATAAACCGTACATGATATGTGTGTGTGTGTGATGGCCTGAAAAGGCATATATATATATAGGTCTTTGGAAGTGAAGGAACAGACGCTTGCTAGCTAGGTTTGATATGTTTTGGGAATTATATATATGTAATATGGCTGAAGAGCAGTTGAAGAGATAAAAAAATATGGGGCCCGTAGTCATGACATATATATTAATGCGCCGCATGATCATCACCCCATAATGCATATAATGGTTAATGGAAATATATAAGAGATTCATGAATCAATTAAAACCGGCCAGATATCTGGCTTCTTTAAGTTCCTCTCTGTCTTTACTTTTTGCCTTTTTTCTTATGATGAAACCCATAATTACTTGCAACTTCTTTCCAGTTTCTTGTACCATTAATTTTCTTTGACAGCTCCACACACACACATATATATATATCAACTTAATTACTGGACCCTCCAAAGCATCTGCAATAAATTATGAATCCGCGGGTCCATGGTGCAATGCATGATCATTAAGTACTGTAAGTTGACCATTATATATAGAGAGAGATATTTTGTATCTTCAAAGCTCGATCGCGAGCTTGGATGGAGTCCAGCAAGTTCATACATATATATAATTTAAACCCTCTGCCGCTGTATGTATTTTCTAAAAACAATGTGCCTGATCGATCTTTTCCAAGGACATGAGAGATTTGGGATAAGTAGTCTTCGACGATTATAATGTTTTAACCTTTGATTATGGTTCAGATCGAAGCGCGCATAATAATATTGCTTTTCTCCATCTTTGCATGTCTGACTCTATGGCTATCCCTGCGTGCTCGTCCGTGCGCAGCCAACCCCACTGATTTATAATATCACATATCGAGTACTAGTACTAGTCTAGCTGAGAATATCTCCAGATATGCTTTTATTCCTCATACATGATATTCTAAGCCGAGCTAAGTGCAAGCAATCAATCTCAAAAAGACTACAAATTTAACATGGGGGCCGGAGTCCAGCAACTCAGTCAGAATTAATAATCTAAAGTTATTGCCGATTCATGTACTACTGTCTGTACTGTTTCACTTCCGAGATCTAATAATTATGATTCTCCACAAATTAAAAGCGTTTCCTTGATGAGTAAGATGATCAGCATGCAGGCCGTTGTCTAGTGGGAATATCTTATACGAGGCCACAGAGATTGATCACCGATCATGCCACAATGGTAAGTAAACATGCGTACTGATCATAAATAAAAAAAGAAAAAGAAAACGCAGCACTAGAGACGATCAAAGCTGAAATACGTACGTTCAGGATTAAAAAAGGAGTGAGACAAACTTCTAGACTAGGCAGTCCTAAGCTCTGCTATGCGATGGATCGAAAACCAGGAGCTAGCAATGGCCGGGCCGGAGGCTGCTGGCCGCCTCTGCCTACTAATTTTTCCTGATTAAAACATATCGAAGTGATCATGCAAGTTCGTCATAATATTATATAAAAATATTATACGTTAATTATTTGGAATCCTTTCTTTTTCCTCTAAAAGAATCTAATGCATGCATGCCTGCCTCGTTGTAAAGTATTATTAATGCAAGTTCGGGAAACTTAGGTTTTCAGATATCTTTTGGGCTATACTGGCAAAGAATAATTATAGCATTAATATTTAAGGTCAGGCATGATCAGAAATCCTTTACTGTACGTACGTATTACCATATTCTTGGTGTGTTCCTCTTTTCGATCGCCTTCACGTTTGCTAGCTAAGCCCAACCAGCTAGCTAGGTCAGACTTACAATTGATAACAGCACATATATGCATGGTGCTGAATATATAGATCAATATATATATATATATATATAGGAAAAGGAGATGATGATCTCTTTCCAGTTGCGTAGGCTTAACTTGGTGTCATCGATCTCTTCCTGTCCTAATTAGCCATAGATCCCCCTCGATCGTCTCCTCACTATAATAGGGTTATATTAATTGTTAGGTTTTCACGAACCAGAAAAAATTCATTAAAACTTCTATATATACATGAATTAACAAAAAAAAAAAAAAAATTATGTTTCTCAAACGGTGTACGTACGTATTTACTCACTGAAAAGCAATATATGTATGTATGTATGTATGTATGTAGGCCAGAGACGATCGAAAGTGCATTGGAAACTTGGAAAGTAAAAGGTGGAGAATCTCTCGATCGAGCACACATGCATACGAGAAACAGAATGTCTAGGCACAAATTCAAGAAGCCATCAAAGTGGAAGCCGACAGCGGATCAAGGGCTCATGATTTTTCTTATAATGGTCAGTGATAATTAAGGAGTTGTCGTCCTCTATATATATATATATATATATTAATATATGGTACCAGCTACCTTAACTACTTTATAATTATTTCTTGCTGTTCACCGGCGCCACATAACTTCCACATCAGGTAGCTAGCTGGAGTTCGATACATATATATATATATATATATATAGGTCAACAAATATCTACACAGATTCCAAGCCAATTGAGTGCCGTTATCATGCTGAGCATCTCAACCAGAGAAATCTTAATTTTTTTTTTCTAAATTTTCAGGATTCAAACGTATTTATCTTGAGTCAGATCGAGTACATACTGATCACATTATAAGAAAACTATTCAATTACGGTCAATTTTTATTTTTTTATGAAATGACTACTTTTTATAAAAATAAATTTATTTTAATCGTAAGTAGTCATTCGTGTGGCATATAATTCGTCTCAAATGATTATTATTCTTACAGTGATTAAAATAAGCAGGAAAACGTATCTCATAATTAATCTCCATTATTAATATATTAGAGGTCTTCCAGTTCCAGCAAAGTAATAATGCAAAAATAAACAAACTTGGAAAAAGACAAAAAAAAAAAAAAAACAAAACAAAACAAAATCACAGAGCTCATGATGAGAAATATGTGTTGGCTCTAACAAATTTATAATATGTAAGCTTAGTGGAAGAAGCATTTTCTTTATAAAAACTCACTTAGATCGATGTTGCAGACTTCGTGAGTCTCTGATGATCATGATCATCACTATATACAAACAATTAATATTTAACAAAACGGGAATTATAATGCTAAAGCAAAGTGATCATCATCTTGGTGTTGTCTAATCATCCTTGCTCTAATTATACAACTTTAAGATTCTATATTGCATTCCAATGAATGGCCATGAGAAATTTATACTTTGAGTTGGAACATGAAGTCAAAAAAATGCTTGCTTTCTTCCTAATTATAGAAAATATATATTCTCGTGCTCGATCGATCGCTTCTTTTCTGATCTCTGCTATATTTCTGTGATAATATCTAACGTCAAACATCTCCAAGTGCTGCCAACCCTTGTTTTATAATCATGTTGAAAGTTAAAGAATGCCACACGTGAGACCGTCACAAACAACTTAAATAGCAGTCTCTAGCTATAAGTAGTAACACAAGCGTCAGTTAGCACATGAGAAGATAGCTTGATTCTTTCCTTTCCCCGACCAGGTCTGTTTCTTCTTAATTAGTTTAAGGAAACGGCCTCTCCTTTCCAAGTTCCAACCCTAGTCATGGAACACAGAACGATCATGATAACCTTTTTAATGGCTATCCTGATCCTCCACCAAAACTGGGGCTCGATAGCAGCGAGGCCATCAAGGCCGCCAATGATGATCAGTACTTCTACTACAATTCATCCACCAGCTGCAATTATTCCTAGAGGCTCCTTAAGCAAGCCAAAAGTAGTACTACCAAGGCCTCCTTCCACTGCTCATGGGTTTACTGTAAATCCATATAAGATGACCGATGCCGATGCCTTCCGACCGACGAACCCGGGTCCTAGCCCTGGCGTAGGCAACAAAAAAGGGGCGCCACCTACACCATAATAGGAAATTAGGAATCCCATATCACATGCATTCGTGCATATGCAATAAGATTTTCCTTGGGAAAGTTGTCTTCACCATCATTCTTGTACGTAGGACGCTGATTAATTAGGGTTTTCAATTAAGCTGCATGCACATGATCAGCTTCCAATGTGAGACGATGCTAGCTCAATTATTAGGGCGAAGGTAGTAAGAACGTACTAGACTGCATGCATGATATGATGTTCCCCTATCTGTGCAAGTACTCGAATTCGTGTTTTTTTTTTTTTTTGTTTACATTGTTTTGTGTTTTGGTTTATTAGATAGTTTTGGCAATGTTTGGTCTTTGTGCTTTAAGATCTATTGATTAATACTACTCTAAGTTCTCATTTTTCTGAAGGGCTATTAATTACTGAAATGAATTAAGCTGCATGGCCCCAAAAGTGGGGTTGGAACTAGCTCTAATGTGCATGTGTGCGCCCGGGTGTGAGAGATGATCAGTACTAATTATATATATATATATATATAAACTAAATCCCCTAAGGGTGGTCAGTGCCCTTAAAGAAAAAGATCGTCTCCGTTTTACTTGTCAATCATTAATTGTACTTTTATGTCTTGATAAATAAAATGAATAGAATATGTTAAAATAGAGAGAATCTTTATTCCCTAGCTAGCTTGAAGGTTGCTCATGTGTGTAAGTGCGTAAGTGTGGATGTGTTTTACATGAGACAGAGAGAGAGGTCACCAAGCTGGGGGGCGGGGCCGGGGCCGGGGAGAGATAACTACATCATCATATATATTCTGGTAATTGACAATATATATTTACGTCCTCAACCCATATATTATATATATCCCAAGTTGCAGGCCAGTTTAAAGGATATCATACTAATTTAACATGCAGTTTGTCCTTCTACTTTGGGAGATCATGATCATAAAATTAGAAGGGTCTTGCGGCCGTAGTTTGTTGCTTGATTATCACCTGCCGGGCACGTACACATATATATATATAGTACGTTAACTTGTCATTTGCCACAACAATTAAAGAAATTTTAGGAACCTGACTGATCTATTAATGCATGATCATTAACCATCAGCTAGCCGGCGGCCTTGATCTTGAATGACACATTTGATTTGGGGTATATGCGAGCCGAAATCTCTTTTTCTCAATCTCTCTATAAAAGACGATGATTTGTAAGGGTACTGGTCCTGGTCCTGCCTTTTAATTTCCTTTATGATTTCGCCAAGACCAGTGCTGCTACACCAATGTCTCTTTCTTTGACAAATTAAGGCTTATAATATATTCAAAAAAACATAGATCATAAGCTTCTACTTTTTAGTTCAGAATCTAATATTGGTAATCAAAAGCACAGTTCAACTTCCAGCCGGTCCAGGTCATTTATGCCAAATCTATGTAAAGCAATGCCCTAAACATTACTATCTCTATCTTTTCTTTTCTTGGTTTCGATGATTTTTTGAGTCTTCCTTCTCCTAGGAAGCTAATTAATTGAGCTGATCATGGCCGGTGTTTGGCATGGTTTTCTTTTCCAGTCACATCTAAAAGAACATATTTAGAGGCTGTTTGAATTGAAAAACACTCTTATCATATCTAATCTCATTTTATTATTATAATTTTTTCCAATTGCCACATAAAATATAAAAAATAATTCAAAATTTTTCAATCCCAAAACTTTTATTTAAAACCATCTTATCTAATAATAATAATATTTTAAAATAATAATATTAAAAATAATATTCTAATAATATTTATTCAACTTTCATTTAAAACTATCTCATCTTATCTCATCTCACTATCCAAACAACCTCTTATTTGGATAGAAACCATCTTTGATTTTATATTGTGAAGTGGATATCATTTAGTTAAGAGAGAAACAAACTTAACATATCAACTGGCCTACAACAACATTTAAGGCTTTACATTTGGGTTTATATTCCAAAATAAATAGTCATGTCTATAATTGGAGTCTAATGGAGTCCTTATAAAGGCCAATACGAATATCGTACCAATATTAGATTCGAATCTCATACCAAGCTCTCATTCGCTCGCTACCTTCTTATAGACGTGCATAGGGTGTCACAATCTCGTCCACTTAAATGCATAATGTATCAATTGTCAAGCTATTTTGTTGTGATACGTGTTAAAATATAAAATAAATAATTAAACTTACCTATTTTCATCAATTTAATTTTTTAGAAAAAGTGGTGATTTCACATGGTATCTAAGTAGAGGTCTTGAATTCGAACTCTGACTCTATATTTTATCCCATTTAATTAAATATTTTATGTGTTGAGCTCACTTATTGAAGAGGTCATTTGGCTCACACATGAGAGAGAGTGTTAAGATATAAAATAAATAATAAAATCTCCCACTTGTCATAATCAGTTAATTAAGATTTTGGTATAAGTGGTGATTTCACAATACGGCTTAAATCATATACTTTTTTTTATTAGAATTGGCCTATTTCCATATCATGTAATGAACCAACAATGCTCATGTGATATCCGAGCTAATATTCCAAAGGAACTAGTTAAGATTGCAATTAGAGCTCCATAGAATTCTTCTAATTATCAAGAAAACTCCTGCGGCCTCTTCGAGCCTTGTGAGATCTCATTCTTCAAGCTCTCATATACCACTTTTCCATATACAAAAGGTGTTACAATAATTCTCATTCAAGTCCTTTTATTGTGATATGATTCAAATTATCAAGTACCTAGTTAGGATTGAACTTGACATCATTTATAACATTAACATAAGAAAAGTATAAGCCACATATGATGAGTTTATGCTCCAAATTTAAGTACTAATTGAAGTTATAGTTGGATTCTTTTAGAATCATTATCAAAGACCTTCTCCACTATTGTGGGATGCGGAAGAAATTATTATTACAATCTCACCTCTATCATCAATCACAACTCACCCAATATTATTACAATCTCTTCCACTTAAATGATCTCTAGTGTTCTCAGCAAGGCCTACACTGCACTAATTAAGTATCTCAATGTCACATAATACTATGATATTGGCTTTGAGGAAGAAATTATTGGCCTTACAAAGATTCTAGAGAATTTCAAATGTGACATTGACTAATGTTTGGAGTATAAATTCACACGTGGCTTGAACTTTGATTGGGTCGTTACACTTTTTCAATGTGGATCCCATTTATATGGAGATAATTATTATTGTGCCTAGCTTTCTCTCCAAATTGGGATATTATTTTTCAAAGTAGAGAATTGGAAAGGATCTGAATCCCTACCCAACAAGTGTTCAAATATTTGAAACTAATTAATGAATTATCAATAATGAAACATTAATATATTGTACTCTTGTCTTACCAACTACTCGATCGACATCACTATAATAAGGCCTTGTTTGGTTATACAGTTCATATGAGACATGATATTTTGTTGAAAGTTGAATAAAATATTGTTATAATATAATTTTTAATATTAGTTTTGTTTAGAGATTTGAAAAAATTGAATTTTTTATTATATTTTGTGTGAAAATTTAGAAAAATTATAATAATTATATGAGATAGGATGTGATAGTTTATGAGAACTTTTAACTAGTTTCTAATCAATGAGAATTGGGCTTATAATTAATTAATGAAAAATAATTTATATAAGTTCCAAATAGACAAACCTTATACAAACCCTGATAAAAAAATGGACTCCACATAAAAAAATTCTAAAAAAACTATTCTTTATTAGTGGGGCCCATTTTTTTATAAAGATGTTGTATGAAAATTCTCTACTTAAACTTATATCTAACATTATTCTTAATTAATTAGGCAAACTACATTGTTTTGAAAGAATTAAAAAAAAAAAAATAAATAAAAATTTGATAGATGCAAGCCCAACTTAGAACTTAATATATAGGTTTTGATTTAACAAAAGTGAATAATGGGCTCGGAAGCCCAATCTATGAACCCAAAGCCCAAGCCCACTACATAAATCCTTTTCTAGTTTAGCGATGCTGCAATCGTTTGCTCTTCCTTCTTACTCACACGCACCACCAATTTACTAACTGCTAGCTATGGTGGCCGTCGTCACCACCGCTTCGAGCTTAGCGCTCCACCGGCCTTTGCTGTCACCGCCCATCGCTGTAAATCCCATCCGCAACTCATCTTCCTTCTCTCCCAAAGCCTCTTTCTCCACCAATTTCCTCGCTCCCTTCTCCGGTGGCAGCGTCTCCGCCGACTTCTCGGGCCACAGGCTCCGTCCGTCGTCTCTCAATCCGGCGTATTTTCCCCGCTCCAAGGGCAAGCGAGGTGTTATCACCATGGTACAACCCTCTACCCAATTCCTATGCATTTTTTGAATTGTTCTGCAAGGTTTCTTTGTTAAGTTGTGATTGGGTTTGATTTTGAGTCTTTTCCTCGCTTCAGGGTGTATGCATTTCCCGCAATGTATAGTCATATTTGTGTGTGTCGGTCAAATGGATTTTTCGAATGGTGAATGTTGATTAAAAGCTCGATTACGACGATCAGCAAAACAGCAAGGTATAATAAGAAAGGAAATTTACTATAAAAATTACAAGTAATAAACAAACAATATAAGATCTGACTAAACCTCCGCCTACTAGATTCTAGCTTTAGAATAGACGAAGTAGCAAGGAATGAACTGGTGTATTTGAGTTGATGTTCATAAGCAAGTAAGCTGATGTGTGTGTGTGTGTGTTTTTTTTTTTTTTTTGATAAGTAAGAAATAAATTTTATTCATACAAATGAAATAGGTATAGCCCGTGTACACAGGAAGTATACTAAAGAACACCTAAATACATTCTAGATTAAGTAAAGAAAGTCATGCACATTGTTTCCATCATGTACAATAGCTGAGAACCAAAGCATTAAAGTACGCATAAAAAAATTCTGGAGCAAAGCCAATGTGCGCTCTCTATCTTCAAAGCACCTCTCATTCCGTTCTAACCATGTACACCACATGATACACAACGGAATCATCTTCCACATTGCCGTCACTTGAGGACAGCCTTGAAGCTCCTTCCAACAAGCCAATAATTCCACCACCCTCGAAGGCATTACCCAAGCAATACGCATTCTTCTAAAGATCTCATCCCATAGCCCCCTTGTAACCTCACAATGTAGAAGTAAGTGATCTACAGATTCTTCGTGCTTTTTGCACAAATAACACCAATCCATCACAATGAGTCCCCGCTTCCTCATGTTTTCCGTAGTCAATATCATCCCAAGAGCCGCAGTCCAAACAAAGAAAGCTACTTTAGTAGGCATCCGGGACTTCCAAATCCTCTTCCATGGGAATGGAGCATGACCTTGGACTGACAAAATCTTGTAGTATGTCCTGACTGTACATTTTTAACCGTAATTGGCCCTCCACTACATCTTATCCTCTAGGACCATGGTATTTCCCATGGAATAGAGCAAACTGAGAAAATCTGACACAGCGTGCAATTCTCATTCTTGAAAATCTCTATTAAAAAGGACATTCCACTAATAATAACTATGGGAAAATACCCTCATATATTGCACGGAAGCCTCTTTGTTAGCTACAATACAATAGAGTGCTGGAAAAACCCTGTGCAAAGCGTGCTCTCCACACCAAACATTGTGCCAAAATCTGATTCTGGACCCCTTACCCACTACAAACTGTTGATTCTGGACATTCCACTGATGTTTATTTATTGTATAACCATTAAGGCCTCGTTTGGTTATACAGTTCAGATGAGATGAGATGTTTTGTTGAAAGTTGAATAAAATATTGTTCTAATATAATTTTTTAATAGTAGTTTTGTTTTGGGATTTGAAAAAGTTGAAAATTGTTTATTATATTTTGTGTGGAGATTTGAAAAAGTTATAATAATGAGATGAGATGAGATGAGATAGTTTAGGTTTGGATAAACAAACGAGGCCTAAGAGTTGTTAGAGTTGCTATGAAGTATGAATGATGTATATGCGATACTCCTGTTGTATAAGCACCTATTAAAATCTTTCATTTCTTTGAATATATAACAATGAATTGTAAAACAACTATTTATGGTCTACCACCCCATTGTTATTTTCCTGGTTCTCTTAATTTGATCTTCCTGTGAGCAATATGAAGTTTTTTTTAACTTCATATTGAATTATTTATAATTCACAATAAGATATCAGATGCATCAGCCCCTTCTCCTTATGTATTTGTGGACAGGTTATTCCATTTTCAAGGGGTAGTGCATGGGAGCAACCTCCTCCAGACTTGGCATCTTACTTGTACAAAAACCGGATTGTTTACTTGGGCATGTCTCTTGTTCCTTCCGTCACAGAATTGATACTGGCCGAATTTTTGTACCTTCAGTATGAAGATGCTGACAAGCCTATCTATCTATACATAAACTCCACTGGAACAACCAAGGTCAATAATTTTCTTTAGTCTCTCTAGTTTGTTTCTGAAACTTTACTAGGACATTCTCTTTGTATGTCTAGTATGGATATATTATCATATATATAAATTGATTAACAAGGTTTGGAATTCAGAGTTTGATTCTTCCATGTAAAACGCTATCCTTTCTTTTCTCCTTTTCAAATTTATAGTAAAAGAAAATCTGCTGTTCCTTTTTATCAAATTAGTTTGAAAATGATTCCCTTGCTATGGAAGATGAAAAGAATGAAATTGTTGCTTGATCTCTACAACGAAGGCTTCAACCTTGGGAACATTGAGTCTTCTCTATCTGGCTTGACTTGGAACCTAGAAATTTTATTATGTGGGGGTTTTTATGAGATTTTTTTATATATGAGCTCTTAGATCTTAAATTGCATGTAGACACTATTAATTAAGGTGGAAGGAGGTACAGAGAGAGGAAAGGTATACACTTATCAGCAAATTAGTGATGGTTATATTAATGGCTCTCATGAGCACTAGCCTTTTTCTCCAATAGTAAGAATCCCCCAACCATAGGGTCCTGTTCTTTGAACTTTGAGACTAGAGTATTTTCTTTGCCTTTTAAAGCATTTTTTATGATATTGAATATAAATATTTTGCCTCTTTTTTTATTACGTCGTAGTAAAGTGATCCAAGTTCTAATACGAAACTATTCCTTCTCTTCTGAGCTTGAAGAAGGAAGAGATGAGAGGATCAAATATCCAGTTTTTTCATGCAACAATTTTTTAATTTAATAGTGTTTTTTACTTTTTTCAGGGTGGCGAGAAGTTGGGTTATGAGACTGAGGCTTTTGCGATTTATGATGTTATGAGGTCATTAATGTTTATACTTTACATTAGTGCGTAACAGTCATCTATTTTATCTGTCTAATTATGCTGAATGGTTCATATGCTCATTTATTTAACTAGAGGGATGACGTAGAGCCTTTTTACCCAATAGTGTCCTCTTGGCCACATGATGAGTTTAAGGTTTGTGATCAAGAATGTTTTGACTGGTTCCGATGTCACCTCATTTTGTGTTTTCTGAATCATGCCGGGGCCTCACAGTAACTTGCAGACATATATACATGCAATAAAATCTCACTTCACATCTACCTGTCTGGCCAGTAGATTCGGCTGATGAAATCTCACAAAAATTCCATAGTCCAATGTATTACTTTTTTGTTGTTATTGTTAATTAAAAAAAAAAAATTATGGTTTTTTGTTATATGCAGCTCAGAAAAACAAAACTGCTCTAAATGATGGGGGAAAAAAAAAGAAAAAAAAAAGGCCCTCAGAACAGCCTCGCACTTGGGAATCAATTGAATGTTCCACACCCGGCTTCCCTGGTTGAATAGGTTAAGACAGTATTTAGACAAAAGGACTGCCACCAAAAATCTTTATGCATCCTAGCAAAGTGTATTTTATAATGAGGTGGCTCCAGCTTTGCCCTCAATTTTGTAGATATCATTGTCTTGCAGTGTAAGGACTCCATAGTTTTGCTTATCCGTGTACTTGTACTAGCCCATTTGCACACTAGGTTTTGATCTCATTCATCATTTTCTTTTTTGGTTTAGTTGATAAGTTGTAGCCTTTGTTTCAGCATCTCTCTTCTGGTAAAATGCTAAATAAGCATTGTGAAATAATTGTGTTTGCTAATCAACTGCAGCCTTTATATTAGATTCATGGATTCATAAATGCTGTATGCTGTGTTTATGACAGTGGTATTCTCTTCCACTGCAGGTATGTCAAGCCACCTATATTTACCCTCTGTGTTGGTAATGCTTGGGGAGAAGCAGCCTTACTTTTGGCTGCTGGTGCAAAGGGAAACCGTTCTGCTTTGCCCTCATCAACAATCATGATAAAGCAGGTTTTTCTTTTTTTGGATTTGTAATGCTTTATCATTTTGTTCTTTCAGTCTTTGCCTTCTGTGTCAAACTTTCATATCTTTTTAGCCAAGCTGTATTTTGCTATTTATAAGATATAGTGGTTAGCCTGTGCTAATTCCTTATGAAAATTATGGTATATTCTATTTCAATCGATCTGCAGCCAATTGCCAGGTTCCAAGGTCAAGCAACTGACATTGACCTAGCGAGGAAAGAAGTGAAGAATGTGAAGACAGAGTTGGTATGTTTTGTAATCAGTAAAAGCACACATTTCTCCGCTTTTACGTTCAACCGGATCCATTATTGTATTTTTAACAACTCTTGAGTTCATTACAACTTGACTGACAGGCTTTAACAACTTGCATTTTTTATCCATTTAAACGTGAGACAGTATATCACCTGACAGTTTTGCTATTTAATTTAAGGTTAATCTCCTTGCCAAGCATGTTGGAAAATCACCTGAGCAAATTGAAGCTGACATCAGGCGCCCAAAATATTTCAGTCCCAGTGAAGCAGTTGAATATGGCATCATTGATAAGGTGTGTCTGGCAGAAAGATTCCTGCTTTACTTATCATAGATCAAAAAATTGATATTTCCATTAACTTTGTCCAGGTACTATACAATGAAAGGAGTTCTGAAGACCGGGGAGTTGTCTCTGACCTGAAAAAGGCACAACTTATCTGACACAGGGAAAACATGATTTATTATTGCATGGAATATTCAGGTAAAGCAGAGCAACAAATTCTCGTCAGATTGTGAATTCGATGATGATGCATACTGGATTTTTACGCTACACAGTAGCTCATGGATACCAAACACCCCCTTTTCACTGGCATTCTTTGTATTCCTTTAAACTACTTGTGGTTTTTTCTGCACTGTTGTTCATGCCATTCTACATATTTGACAGCATTCAGACTCGAGTATTTGACTACATATTGGAAATCCCGGTCTTTAAGCATTGATATAGTGTATGTTATTGGTGATCAAATAGATGAAAAACGTGTGGTATACGTTTTTGTAAATTGGTTTGTTCCGTGCTGTGGTTTTACGCTTTTTATTTTTATTTTTGCTCATACCTTGTCAGATTGAAGTTTATGCAAAGATCAGCTACCTGATAGCCAGAGCAAGTTGCCCTGTATGAGAAGAAATCTGAGCATGAAGTGGCTGATAGTGACAGCCACGGAAATCCCATAAGAGTGGAGAAAACTCATAAACAATTGGCAGTTTAGTTCATGTATGAACCCCAAAGGATGTATTATGGTCCGACCATGTCCTTCTTGATGTCAAAAGGTATAGCTCAAGTGTACCTATGTGTAATAACGAATTTTTGTAGTGCTCTTTATTATTTATAAGACTTACTTTGGACAAAAAAAGATAACATACGTTGAATCATGTTTTATGAATTTAGTTAGGACAAAAATTTGACGTTAATGTCTGCAAAAGATCTTACCAAAAAAACAAAAAAAACTTATAAACTGGCATAATTTACGTTGATCAATCAAATCTATTTTACAATAAAAAAGTTCTATAATCCATTATATCATATTAAATTATGTGAGATCTCTTCGTCAATCAAGTATTTTTTATGAATTTGTATGTGTATGAAAGACACTGCTTCGGATTAGGTCGGAAGAATTTGTAGAAGGCAATCTAAATGATAGATTCCACCGATAAAATATTGAGATTGGTGAACTTAATTCTTCGGGTAAATTATATAAACTCTCAAACTACTGTCCAACTTACCCTGGAAATAATTCTCAATCAGGTAGGGGTGGCAATATGAATACAAAATTATTATATTTAAATTTGATGTTAACGAATTCGGATCAAAATAGGTTGACTTGTTAAGATACGATTTATGAACGAGTCAATTGCTTAACTTAAAATTGAACCCGCTTGGATTTTTTTTCTTTTTCAAAATCATAATGTATTATTGTTAAATTATAATATTGATATTTCTTAGTATGCTTATATTTTTATTATTGAGATTGTAATTTTAAACCTATACTCATATTTGTTATTATAATGTTAAACTTTTTATAGAAAATTATGTTAATAAGGTCAAATAAGTTATGTGTATTAGTTCAACTAATTTACATAAAACTACTTCAAATAAGTCGTGTTATGTCGACTTATTTTTAATTAATTATTAAACGGGTCAAAATGGGTGACAGGTTATCTAAATGGATTGAGTTAGAATTTGAAAATTTGACACGTTTAACTTAACAGGTCGGATTCAGGGTGACTTATATAGTCGAATATTTATGACTTACACAAACACAACCCGAAAACACGATTTGTCATCCCTATGAGCAGGTTTGGGCATTAAATAATAAATAAAAAGGCAGCATTACCTCCGATTTATAACGAAAATACAACAATTTCCATTTGCTGATAGACAAAAAAAATTCAAAAAATAAAGACATTTTAAAAATTGGAGAATTCAGAAGTCAAAAAGGACAATATGTATCCATCGATGAAGGAAATTCAGAAGCTTAATTTTGATGCAACAATGAGGACTTCTTCACTGCTCTTCTTGAGGTAAAACAGTAGCAGATAAATCAAATCTGAAAAGAGTTCTGTGGAAGGTGGTTCACATTTCTTCTATCCCAAACACCTCCAAAAATTCGAAAACAGATAAAACACAATTTGTAAAGAATATTTCTCCTATCATTGGGCTGTCATCTATTAATCTCCCCCTTTAGTCATGCTCTGTGACCCTATTTTGAAACCACCATGAATATACGCTTCCAGGCAAAAAAATATAACAAAAATAAAATAAAATAAAAACTGCAAGCATAGGCTACATCCTTCATAATTCAGATCATAAAGGATAAATCTGATATCAAGAAAATCATATGTACATAGCAAAACAAATCCAGGCTCATTCATCTGCGAAGAATGGATCAGCCAAAAACCAAAGTGCCATGGTAATTAGTAAACAGGAAGTTATTGATTCTGACAATTATTTCTGTCACCAAGTTCAACATATAAAATGCAACCATACTGAGTAGTTTGTTTAGACCAATGTCACTTGTATTTGGAAATCTAGTCCTCTCCACAAGCAAGGATTCATAAACATCCACAATCACAGGCACTGGCAATAAGCGCACTCAGAAACAGTATATAACTTGGCATCGGTGGCTGGCATGAAGCCAACCCGTATGAAACCCAAAAAATACCCAGACACCATACAATGTCTGAGTTCCATACTCTGAATTTTACCTCCATAACATGAAGATTCTTCGCCATCATCGTCTTCTTTCCCCTACATTCTTTAGAACAAAGATGAAAATCCTTTTGTACCTCCAAACAAGACCACCGCACCCACCAAACAAGCTGCTCCACCCATGTCCCTTAACTGAAGGGTAAATTCCTGCTCAGATGAATACTTTTATCATTAACTTCCCCTCCTTTAAAAAGAAAAATAGAGCTGGAAATATATACTACACTAAAAACTTTTTTTCTATAGCTTAACGGTATTCCATTTTCAATGACAAAACACATTGAAAAATAATCGTCAGCAACAAAGGTTTTAAGGACATGAACACTTCGTCATCGTGAAGAAGTTATGATGGGCACCATGCAATAAATCCTAACCACCACTCATGCCTAAGTCCATTAAATGTCGTCTGCTACTGAATATAAGACATGTTCTGACTTAACACGAGCATTATTTGTCGGTTGCAAAATTTGCACAAAACTATTGGTGTTCAATGGTAAAATTTATTTTCAATGGCAAACAAAATTTTACTAAATATTAATGATTTTTGCCCCCACTTACTAACACCGTAAAGTCCCCCAACTAAATAACTAAGAATGTCTTGTAAAAAGAAGGGAGAGCATAGAAGTAATACCCTTCTTTTTGCTTTTAGTGCAACATTAAAGCACCTAGGGCATAGGGCATATAACCCGAGTTAGCGGGGCAGCTCAAAAAGGTGAGCCAAAGAAATTCTTTTTGATAAGTAAACAGCCGGTCCAAATAAAAAGGTGAGCCAAAGAAATAGAAAGGAAAAAGAAGAAAAATAAAATACGAAAGAAATTGCAGCTCAAAACTTAAGTTCAGAGCTTTTCTTTTTGTTTGACAATGGTATCAGAAGCTTTGCCTCGGCTAGTTCCTTGGCTACGTGCAGTCTCCCCATCTCACGTACATAGAGCAATTAACAGATCACGGCTATATATATATGTAATTGGTCAAAATGGAGGGATAGAGAAGATCAGATCTACTATTAGAGAATAAGTTGACAGGGGACATACCAAAAGAAAGATTTATGTAGAAAGAAAGAAAATAAATAAAAAAATGTGTGCCCCAAAATGAAAAAGGGGGGCTTCAAAGGGGTATCTAAACAAAAAAGGAGTCCATGGACCATGACCCCGAAGATGTCCAATTCCACACCTTTCTCTCAAGTATATGCCAACCTTTCTTCATGCGAAAGGTTTTTTCTCCTCAATAGGAAGCTTTAAAAGACTTCAGGTGGGGATTTAAAGAAGACAAAAGACACTATTCATACTCATCCCAGTAAGAGAAAGACTGATTGCGACAACTCAACCAGATGAGACATCTCTTATTTACTATTTAATTTACCGAAAATAAATAACTTTCTAGATCATAACTTGATTTACGACCCAAACCAATAAACACTAAACGTGTCACAAGGTTTACACACTTTGAGATATTGACAGGCCATGACTCGGCTGGGCACCAAAGACCTTCAACTTAACTGTTTATACCTGAAAAGCTTACTATATAAAATATATAGATTTGATAGGTAACAACAGCCTGAGAAATCCCAGTGCAATACCTCCCAGTGACCTCTCTTATAAGCATCACATAAAAAAGGCGATATAGCCAACAAGTCAACCAAAGACTTGTCTATAACCAGATTAACACCAATAATGGAAAAGAACTAAAGAAGAGAGATCAAGTGCAACAGACAATGCAAGTAGAAAATTGTCCACCGCCTTTCATGCTTGTATAGAACCAGCTCAAGTAGAATATTTTCCATATCAATTGTGCAGATTTAAAGATAATTATGAAATATAGAAACAGATGAGAACAAACATATAAAACGAATTTTATTTGTACCTGTCTAATTAGTGGACAAATTCCTAAGCCCATCATTAAATGAAAAAGATCTATACAGTAACTTCCTAGAATTTATGAACTGAGAAATGATAACTAAAGGGAAGCAGCTATAGAAAAGACATTCCATAGGTCAATTCTAAAAGTATCAATCCAAAAGTGGGTTTAAACAAATCTTACCACATCTATGGAAAATAAGGAACGCAATGATAAGAATTAGTGATGTCTGGATGTGAAAATTCTTGGGACAAATTTGATGAATAGTGAAGAAATGCAGTTCAGATGAAGTTTTAAATGTTTTTTTGAGAGTTGTGGGTCCCACCTTGAAAATACATTGGAATAATCATTTTTGTCAGAAATATTTTAGAACAAATTATTATATAAACTAAAATTTTTAAAAAAAAACTCAAAATTGACGGCCACCACGGGAAGGTCTTGTGGTGGCCAACGCTTAATACAAGCTATGTACTATTTATTTTTAATTTATATTAATTGAAATGAAAAAGTTTTTGGGTGAGATATTTTTTTATTTTGTATGTTTGGCAGAGAAGTTGGGAAAAAACTTGGAATTGTAGAGTGAAAACCACTACAATTTTGTTGCTAAACACGGGCTTAGCCCCAATCTTCAAAGAAGTGTACGTGATTGTGCAGTCCTGTGATACGTACAGGAAAACTGTTAGCCTTGTCAATAAGTGCCCTCTTAATTAACATTTCAATGAATGCAAATTGGGATATCGTCCATAAGTGGTATATAGCAGCATAACATTGTTATCCATATGAGAAGAATGTCAAATAGGAGAGAGAGAGAGAGAGAGAGATGCGTAGGAAAGCATTCGACTTTGAGACTCAGTTTCAACCTTCAATTAAAGGATGTAATAAGCTTTGTTTGGAAAGTGTTTGGGGGTAATTTTGATTAGTAACATCCATAAGTTTTAAGATGTTTTTGCAATGTAGCACCTGGAAAGTGTTTGGTAAGATTTTTTAGTAGGGAGAAGGGGGAACTGAAAACAAGAAAGTTCGAACAAGAAAATCACTAAGCTAGGTGGTGGATCTACCCCCACCACGTGGCTGGCCACAGTGAGCCACAAGGGAGGCAGGAGATACCCCTTCATAGTGCAGCACATCAGCCATGTACGAGGACGGGGGAGATCACTTCCTCCCAATTCCTCCCTTGGCTCAAACAAGAGGATATGCGAGATGTGTCCAATCCCTCGCAGCTTGCCATACAACAGGCTGCAGGCTGTGGGTGAGGAGGTGGGAGGTCTCATGGCAGTATCTCCCCCATCTTCCTTGGGTTCACCATGTGACTGTAAGGAGGCAAGGAGCAGAACATCTCCCCCCATCCACCATTGCTCAGAGGCAGGCATGCCACAGTGACGGCCACACTTGCGGCAGAGGGGAACTATCACTATTGCACCACAGTTTTTTTTTTTTTTTTGTTGGTTGAGGGGGGAGATCTTCCTCAACATCTGTGCTTTTTTTCTTCTGTTTTATTTATAAATAAAATTATAGAACAAATTAAAGAAAATTGTCTTCTATAACAATTTTAAAACTTATACTGAGAACATAAGTTTTACAACTGTCCTCAAAAACAGTTTTGGTTTTCTATTTTTTTGGCTGCAATTTTAGGGGAAGCTGTTCTTGAAAAGAAACTTGTTCTCGAGATTCGGCAAAAAAAGAATATTGTTCTTGAGGACAGTTACCTAACAATACCTTCATGTCGGCATATAAAAGTGAACCTTTAAGCAAGAATAAAAATAACTTGGGTTTTCACAAGTAGAAAGCAAGGAAATCACCTTTTCTCCGTGAAATCCAACTGGCTGCACTCTGCCTCAATACATCCTGCCAGTGCACTCTATAGAGCCACAATAGCAACTCTTCTTTTTTATATTGCCATTTGAGTCATGAACCTGATCTATCACATAATTGTAATGGTAAGTCAGCTCCTGCAACGGAGGAATGTTCTCAGCGGCAAAAAGCATTATGTGAGGAATTCTCCTATCATCACGATCATATAGGACATTTTGCGCATACAAATTGGGAGAGCAACTGTGGTTGATGAATCTCCCCACATTGCCATACTGCGCTGCATCAATAGTGAAGCCACCATCCTCCACAACTTCAGAGGAACTTGCTTGCACATCAGGCATAAGGGACGAGAGTCCATCCCAAAGAGAACTGTCATTGTAGAGATTCCCAATGTCAAACAGATACTCATCATTACCAGTTCTTTGCTCAGCTTCCTTCTCTTCAAGGAGCTCTCCTATATACTCGCATATAAAACTTCCAGAAGGAATGGAATTAAGGGATCTCACCCCCCATCCCCTAGATTTGGTTTTAAAAATTTCAAGCTGAAATTTGATACCATGCTGACTAACTCTATTATGGCAAGAAGGAGGACATGAGCAAGAAGGACCACACTCATAGACAAGGGGCTTTGCTTCAACTATAGCACCATTATGGTTAAATGGGATTTCTCCACCATTCTTGACTGCACACAGACATCTCTCAGAATCTGAGCATCCATTGGTGCAGTTACAACCCTTAGGCTGTAAGGGGTGGCACCAATCGGGGTATATCATGCTAGTTATGTATGTAAATGGTGGAGGTTTTGTATCATCTATGGTATTCACAACAGAAATGGGAATTAACTCTTTCCCTTGTGAGATATCATTTACGCAGAGACCCTCCCTTATTTTGTATTTTTTGGACTTCCTGACTTCTTGCCAAGCAAGCTCTGGTTGACCAGGGATTCTGTCCAACTGAAACTTAAAAACCAGCTTACCATGCGGCCCCAACTCCTGCCAACACTTTGCCACCAAATATAGCCCATCATAGACATATGTTTTTCCATCTGAAGACTCAGAGCCACGGATCACCCTAACCGAATTCTTTTCATGCATGCTATTCTTCAAAGCGAGGTTTCCCCTTTCAAGCTTCTGATCTTCAGGTTCTTTATCCGCATGCATCACATTTCCTCCCTGGCCTGTATATATCAATGAATCTGAATTATCCAAAAGATCAGCATAGCCCCCAGATGCTACAACGCTAGTAGCAAGAATCTTCCCACCATGCTTTACATAATCTATACCACCCTGAATCGGACGATGAAGACCAATAATATTAAGTTCAACCCTATAGTGAAACTCATCACCAACTTCAACTCCTGGAACAGATCCCAAGATTTGCTTTCCAGTGTTAACATATTTTTTGTGGTCTTTCAGAATCGCTGCTGCTTCAAAGTCAATCCTCCTTTTCTTTTCCTTATTTTCCTTAGACTTCCCTTTTACCTTTGACTTTGCTTCTACTTCCTGCAAGAGCTTCCTACAGATGGCTTGAAATAGACGCAGTGTCTCCCTCACTTTGTTCCGGGTAACAGCATCATTGTTTTGACCATTAGAACTTACACTCCATTCAATGGGAGGAACGTTTACTTCAAAACTACGTGGCCTCGGAGCCAAATGAAAGTCGTCATGTTCATCATCATCCTCAGCAGAATCCTTCTTATCTGCAATAACCATTTGACCAACTCTTTGATTAGCAGTGTTTCCTGCAACAACTGACTTCTTTTTTTTAGACTTCACTACAGAATCTTTCACTTCATGCTTTGTCCTGACAGCAGATTTATATTTTCCACTCTGTAGAAAACTATGTTTCTTCTCTTTGCTTTCACTTGTAGCACCAGATTGATGGGGTTTATAGGCCCCTTTCCCCTTCTTCCAAGGACAATTTGGTGCAGCCATCAGACCTTGCACCACAACCCAGTCCAGCATAGGTTCCAAACTCTCATTATCTTTTTCATCCTCCAGCAGCCAGTTCTGATTTCCAGATATTTTGGAAAGCTTTCTCTTTATGCTCAAGTCCTCTTGGTAAACTACTATCTCCTTCCCCATTTTTTCTTCCAGTTCTCCAATGTCCTTGGATTCTTTTATGACAACTGTCCCAGACTGGCGATCAACATTTCCCCGCAATTTGCTCTCCTGCACATCTTTATCTTCAACATCCTCTCCCATTAGCCTCACTCTAGTTTCTATAGTCTTTTTGAACATCCTGTCATCCATATCAGACTTCTCTTGACCCAAAATATTGTTCTTTGGAGAACTAAACACCTTCAGACTCTCTTTACTAAGACATGGAGCATTTCTTCCACACATGGGAGGGAAGTCTCTAATGGCTGAAACATTTCTTCGAGGAGGATACCTTTTATCCGTAGTCCCCCACAAACCATTGCCATTAGGAACAGCACTAGATCCATCGGATGGTGAGAAGGATTTAAAACTACTCGGCGAGATCATTTCTTCTTTTGAAGCCGAAGCAACCACCAAATGTAAATCCTTCAATACAGCCATGGCAGCATCTTCTAAACCCTTTACAGGTTCACTCAACCATGCATTATTCAAAGCTTGTGAAGCTGGTGACTGTGATTCCACATGTTCAGCACTCACAGATTCAAGTCTATTAGCTTGACCAGATGAAACAACCACTTTTTCATCCTCTGATGTCAAAACACTTTTTGGCTCAAGAGAGTGGGTTCTTTGTACAAAAGGTCCACATCCTGGTGGGAAATCACGAACAGAAGAAACTGAGCGCCTCTTATACTTCGGTAGACCAGTGTGGAAAGAACAATCACCATTTTCCATAGACAATTTTCCCAATTTTCCTTCAGAATGGCCACTATTTACCGATGTAACTGTTTTAAGAGATTCTGGATGCAGCATATTGTCCATAAACCCCATTAGAACTCCCAAAATGAGTTAAAGCTGCAATCTAATATGACCTGAAAGCAAAAAGTATCAGTAAATCACACTAATACTGCCCAGAAGGAAGAGTTAGTGAACTATACTAATTCCAAAGCTTAAATTCCAAATGCAAATGCAACATGTCTTTAATCCGGTTAAACGCCATACTGCATAGCACGTCCCCATCACACGGATTGATAACAAGGTCAAAAACCGTCTTTACATTGGATGGTTTGGTGTTTTGATAATCCCTAACTTATTGACCGCAACTTCAAGTAAATCGTCGAATTTTCACCAAGGAGACGTGGCTTCTAGAAAATTTTTTTTTTTTTTTTTTTGTAAGTAAGAAAATTTATTGATCCTTATAATTAGGAATAGCCCAAGTACACAAGTGGTATACAAGAGAGAAATACCTAATTACAACCTACGAACAAAGAAAGAAGCATACAAGTCATTAAAGTTAACCCCCTATAATACAATAGCCTTTGCCCAAAGTAACAAAGATTGGAAAAATAAGGCCTCCTTTGGATGTTGAGATGAGATGAGAAATCTGTGAATAGTATTGAAATAATTTGTGAATAGTAGTGAATTTGTTTGAGTTAAAATGTTTTATGGGGTTTTGAGAAATGAGAAAAAAAAATTGAATAAAAATATTATAAAGTTAAAATATTATTAGAATATTATTTTTTAATATTATTTTGCTTTAGGATTTGAAAATGTTGAATTTTTTGTGTGTTTTGTTTGGAAGTTTGAGAAAGTTGCAATGATTAGGTAATTATTAGATGAAAGATTTGAAAATTTGAAATTGAAAAAGGGTTTGTGTTTGTGTTTGAGTGGTGTTTAGATGTTAAGATGAGACAAGATAGGATGAGAGCATCTCAACATCCAAACGGGGCCCAAGTCTCTAATCCCCCCCAATGAGTGTTCTCTATTTTCAAAACATCTTCCATTCTTTTAACTCCATATACACCACATATGACATAGGGGCACCATCTTGCACACATCAACTACTTGACGATATCCTCGTGTTCCACACCAAGAAGCCAAAATATCCACCACCCTCTTTGGCATCACCCAAGCAATGTCCAACCTTACAAAGATTTCATCCCATCGAGCCTTCGTCACATCACAATGGAGAAGTAGATGGTCCGTCGATTCACCATTCCTTTTGCACATGAAGCACCAATCCATTATAAAAAAAAAAGCCACGCTTCCTCAACTTGTCTATGGTCAAAAGTTTCCCGTGAAAGGCCAACCAACCAAAGAAAGCAACTTTTAAGGGCACTTTGCACTTCCAAATGCATCTCCAAGGGAAACCAGTAGAAAAATGGGTAAACAAAGCATTGTATAAAGATTTAACTGAGAAATTCTTGTTCCCGGGGTGTATACACAGCAGCTTGTCCTCCACACCACACTCCAAATTCAATGCATACAAGGTGCCGTAGAAATTAGAAATGTCTCCCACTTCCCAATCTTGAATTGCTCTGATAAATGACACATTCCACTGCAGCAGGCAATTCAAAGAGTCCATATAATCAGCAACAGAGGCTTCCTTATGCAATGCAATTCTAAAAATAGAAGGAAAAACCTCCTTGAGAGCAACATAACCGCCCCAAATATCAACCCAGAATCTGACCCTTGTTCCATACCCAGACACAAATCTGAAATTATGAATGAAATCCTCCCCTTCCTAATAAATTTCCATACTCACGCACCATATGATCCACGCACTTCACTAGAAATCCAACCTCCCCAAATGCTTCCAAATTTAGCATCCACGGACCTCCATAAAGCATCACTTTCTTGATGGTACTGCCACAACCTTTTCCCGAGTAAGACCGTATTGAAAATGCTCAACTTTCTAATCCCCAAACCTCCACAAGATGGGGGGTACAAATCTTGTCTTATTTAATCAAATGGAATTTTTTCTCATCCCCCAATCCACCCAACAGGAAAGCATTGAAGATTCTTTCCATCCTATTAGCCACACTAGCCAAAATCAGGAATAAGATTAGGGGTGTCAAATCATGTTAACGGATCGTGTTCATGTCGTGTCAAAACATGTATATTATACTATATAGGTCAACCCTAACCCGACCGGTTAAGCTTATCGTGTCAAAATCTCAAATCCTAACACAACTCATTAACATAACGTGTCGTGTCAACCCGTTTTGATCTATTAGTAAATATTATGAAATAGGTTAACACAACACAATACGACTCGTTTCAAACTGTTTATATAAATGGGTTGAATAGGCCCAAAATTAACTCATTTGACTTGATTAAGTTTAGCAGAATTTTATATAAACGTTAAAATCACAATATCTATAAAAATAAAACTAACTACAAGTCTAAAATTACAATCAAAATAATAAAAATATCGAAATTAAAATTTTAATAATTTTACTTTTAGGTATAAAGGCATAATTATAATTTTAACTTTCTTAACGTGTCATAACGAGTCAAAACGGGTTGACCTGTTATCAACCCGTTAAGCAATCGTGTCTTAACGGGTCAACCCGTTTTGACCCAAACCCATTAAAACTAAACTCTAACCCACTATTATCGTGTCGTGTTCGTGTTGGGTTAACGGGTCGTGTAACATATTGTCACCCCTAAATAAGATAGTACATAAGGAGGTTAGATAACGAACTCTTAATAAGAGTGATTCCCCCCTTTATATAGATACATCCTTTTCCAACCAACCAATCTATTCTCAATTTTTTCGTTAACACCATCCCATATTACCTTGGATTTATGAGGGGCCCCCAAATGGAAGATCAATGTACTTCATAGGCAAGGAAGAAACCTTACAACCCAAGATTTAAGCCGATTGTTGACACCCAAGGGTTTGAATTTTAGACCTAAAAGCACACCACTAAAACCAAGGCCTCTACCTCTTTGGCCAGGTTTTTACAAACCTTTTTATTGGCTACAACTATAAAAGAAAGGAAGACTTGATAAAATTATTAATTATATGATCTATGAGATTTTGGATTCCAGGGTCAAATACATTAAAAAAGGGAAATAAAACTCCATTGAGAAGATCAAACCAAAATTTGACCAGCAAAATTAACCTTCCCACCTTTTGGCGACTGGCAAACCACATAGAGAATTAAAACAAACAGCAATCTCTTAAAGACCCAATCATTGATCAAAAAGCTCTAGGACTATTGAATATTAATTTGGTTAAACCTTTAACCCTCAGCATCATAACATTCCATTACGCTTCTGAATCCGACGTCCATGGCGCCCACTTTATCGACACTAACTCGATAGTAGCCTTTTCCCTTTTAGCAGTTTCACTCATCTATCAATATTCAATGACTTAACACTATGCCCATACATAGTACCAAGGCATTTTAATCCAGCCTATAGGTCGTCCCCTCCATGATTTGAGCCCGTGACGATTCCTTCTCTGATACCAATTGTTAAAACTCAATTATTGATCCATAAGTCCTATGACTGTTGGATATTAATTGGGTTAAATCTTTAACCCTCAGCATCATAACACAATCGGAACACCGTCATAACGTTATGTTTCTGCCAGATCCCAAAAACAGAAAAATCGACCACCATTAAGAAACTTAACTATCCCATTTTCCAGTCTTTTCTCAACAACCAAAATAAATATAAAAAAATGACAAACTATTTAGAAAATAACCTATACATCCTTCGACTTCAAGGAAACGATGTTAAAAAGAAAATTAGCATATAATTTCGGCTTCTACGATGCATTAACCACTTAGGTAACAAACAAAAAACGACCCAATACTCATTTCAATCAGTTCCTTCACTATCCTCTAGTTTACGAGCTGCCAAACAGAATTGAAAATCGCGTACCCAAATTTTAGCATATTAAGAGAAGAAAGTGGGAATTGATCCTCATTTTCGACGAAATTACACGCATGCATCCACTTTTACCAAGACTTATTACTCTATTTTCAAAAGGTACCTGAAAAACTTCGTGTTCGAACATTTTCTAGTTCCTCGCTTCCTCAGCAACGGACTTCTGAAATAAGGCGAAAATGAGCCATTTCTTTCGTACTTTACGCATACAGAGAACGAGAGAAGGGAGATAGATTACACTTTACCGGGTTAGCGGATCCTGCAAAACGACGTCGTTAAGATGTTGTGATGACAGCCAGAGCCGTAATAAATATACGGAAAAAGCCACTAGCCTATTTTAATTATGAGATGAGAAAAAATAAAAAATTATTAAAATATAATATTTAATATTATTTTTATTATAAAATTTAAGAATTTTAAACTTTTTATTATATTTTATATAAAAATTTAAAAAAATTATAATAATTATATAAGGTGGAATGATTTAATTTTGTTTAACCTAACCAATTTTAAAAAAATGAGGGCAAAATTGTTGTAATGTACATTGATTATGCCCTATTTATGAATGCTAGGTGCTACACCCGACAAAATGTCTCGCTAAATATTTTTTTATGTATTTTTTTATGGTTTTAAATATTTTAAAAAATTTATAATATTATTAAAAAAGTACTTATTTAATTAGTAAAATATATATACGAATAGAAATGTTGGCGATCAATTTCTCTTTATGTATCCTTTTTGTCTAGGGTTTTGTTATATATAAATAAATTTGTATACCAATCTGTATATCAATATTGTTGTATTCCTATTTAAAATTTAAATTAGTATTATTTTCATTAAAATCTAACTTTCTGGCCAATCACATTAGATAGATGCAGGTATTGATACGTAAAATCGCTTATAATCATATTTTTCCTTTTGTCCGTCTCCTGAGCATTTTTGTATTTTCAATTACTAAATAAATTAAATAATAATTGCCCTTAAAATCGACAAACAATAAATTTTCTCTAAAATAAGTTATAAATTAAATTGTTTAATACAATACATTACATCATTTTATACTAATTTATTGCTAAGATTTTGAAATCTAGTTTTTATTATAAAAAATGATATTTGCAGTTTTAGGATGTGCAAATTTTGTGCATTTTCTTTGAAAAAAATTGGCAAATCTTGTATCAATATGAAAAAAATATATATATTTTTAATAATAGATATCACTTTTTTTTTTTAAAGAATGGACTTGTACGCTCTTAAAACTATATCCAACATTACTCTTTTACTATTGTAGGCCTTATATTGGTACTTCCTTTAAGAACCTTTCTTCTTCTTCCTTTTACAATGGACTTGGCAAACCTCATGCACCCGTCACCCGATTGGCGACCTGCAATAGGGGCCTTAGGGCCCTCAGAGGCACGTGTCATTGGTGCTTATTCCCCCTTCTTACTTCCTCCATTGTCACCGCTGCCAATCACTCGATCACTATTAGACTCTCCATCAACAACTACCTTCTTTGAAGGCTCAGCGTGTGACGCCCCCAAATTCCGTTTGGGATCGGACGGACATTTGAAGCGTCGAGACATGCAACACAAGGTTACCTGCCCCCGTTCATGACATATAAGATGCAATGTTCCTAACATGCATCTAACATTATGCAATATTCGCAGCGGATAATTTTTTTCTTTAGCAATACTATGCACCAAATTGAAAATATCCCAAATGCTTAAAACATACTTCATACATAAAGACCCATTGAGTAGATCACAACACTAGTCCAAAATAGTTATGATCCAAAAAATACTAAAGATGCAACTCCATTGTACAAGTAGTAATTTACGTTAACTACTATATTAACATTGACGTTGCACCGTCGCTTACTCAACTGTGTCTAGTTGATCAGCCCCTGATTCTCTTTCAGGTCCTGTAACAAGATCTACCATTCGGGAGGAATGGTAGTTGGGACTACCAAAGTGAGATTTGATTACAAATCTCAGTAAGTTAACAAAAAACTTCCACACAAGCTAATGATGCATGCATGACAGTAAAAACATAAATGCATAATCAAATTCATAAGTAATTAAAGCATAACTTGACGTACAACATAGCATAATTGACATAATTTAAATTGAAACATGAACTGAACTTGACTTGACATGAACTTGATCTGAAACTTGACTTAACATGAAAAATACATACTCCACAGTTGTTGTGGCCACATGTATTCTACGTGTAAATACGTACTCCACAGTTGTTGCGGCCCCATGTATTCTACGTGTAAATACATACTCCACAGTTGTTGTGGCCCCATGTATTCTACGTGACACAATTGCTGTGTCTCACGTAGTGTATGCGTCACAATTGTTGTGACCCCATACATAAGTAATCAAGATAAAACGTGACTGGAATACGAAATGACTTAAGCCCTGACGTAACATAACGTGACTTGAATATAACTTGAAATACATGACCAACTTGAGATAGAAATATTTCGTAACATTGCATAACATATAAT
Source organism: Carya illinoinensis (assembly GCF_018687715.1). Taxonomy (NCBI): domain Eukaryota; kingdom Viridiplantae; phylum Streptophyta; class Magnoliopsida; order Fagales; family Juglandaceae; genus Carya; species Carya illinoinensis. The sequence continues at coordinate 22,413,161 of NC_056763.1, forward strand.
AAACAACATATTTAACATGACATATTTGCAACAGTGAATATTACATGACTTGACATACATGTAATAGATGTCATACTTAGCATGACGTACTTGTAAGGTACAGTAATACATGACAGAATATATTATGTAACAGATAAAAATTGACGACAGAATAAATTCTGTATAATAGACAATTACGTGATAACTTGGCATGGCATGACATATATGATAACATACATACATACACTGTAGTTCCTTTACTTAGCACACATACACAGTAGACTGCTAGTAAGTTAAAAACTAACTTACCTCGATCTCCGCATTTCTTATAAAACTTCAAGTGCGACCACGAGGAACTGTAATTAGTGATTCTAAAAGTTAGAACTAAATCACTAAATATTTGAAATATGGAAAATACTAACTTAAAGAGTAAAATTTTCATTTTACTCTCTACATGTGGAAAAATGACCGTTTTACCCATAACTTAAGGATTTTGCATACTAACTCCAAAAGTTTCTAAAATTTACATTCCTCATGTAAATTTTGTCCTAAACTTAAATATCAATTCAGAAAAATTTAAAACAAAACACAACTATAAAGAACACACTATGACCGAAACATCCATAGGTCATTTCCCTTGATTTTTTGTTGCAATTCCTTCCAACTTCAAAACTCATGCTTAAATCAAAATTTTGCAACAAACATCTTCCAATCCTAAGTTCAAAACCATACTTAAAACATCCATTTAGAAAAAGCTAATAATCAACACCAAACTTTTTTGTAAAAAAGATCCAAGCACTTGAATCACAAGTTTTGACCTTAAATCAAAACATCTCCAAGAATTTCAAAAATCAAATCTTAGTTCTAACATATTCATAATATCATCCTAACATCAACCATGCTTTAAATCATCAAACTAAAGTCACCAAAATCACAAAATAACATTTGGAGTTTTTGGTTTTACACTTAGTCCAAAAACAGAAACTTTTTCCTCAACTAGTTTTGATAAATCTCTTGATCTATGACTTATAAATATATGATCTTCAAACCAAACCATTACATGGTTTAAAAAGATGTCCTAAAACATATATAAGCTTCTAATTCAAGATCACATGGTTAGAAATTAACCAAAACATAAATTTAGCCAAGAATATCCACACTTTGGCTTATCTGAATATCTCTTTGCATAAAATTTCATATCTTTGAAACTAACATCAAATATCTTCAAAATAATAATATAACATGTATATAAGATGTTTAGGATCCTCCAATAAAATTATCAAAGTCATTAGAATAGGTTTAGACCACCAAAGAGTTAAACTTTCTCAAAACAGAAACTGTTTTTCCTCTTCCAGTTTCTAAGTTTCTAAATCTAAGAAAATCTTTCATCAAAACCTTTAATCATGCAAAAATCCTCACCCAATAGTCATATATACATGTTAAAAATACTCCATAAAAATTTCGGATCAATATCTATCCATTAGTTTGGTCAAAAACTCCAAACTATAACATATTCTCCAGTTTATCTCCCAGAATGACCTTTTTATAGTTTACACAATATTTGACTGACCAAATGATTTTCAAATGGGGCAAATAAGATATCCATGTAAACTAGACTAAAAAAGGAACAACTTATATTAAGAAGACTTTATGATAAAACACTTACAACAGCTTCAAAATGGGTGTGCAAAAGACCTCCTAAAAGTTGTCCGAGAGAGAGTGTTTGATATTCTTTCAATGGAAAGTGTAAATGAAGATAATTTCGTGGGGAGAGGTGGCTGGAGATACTTATGGATGAGATATGGAAGAGATGAGGCTGGAGTTGAGAGTTGAGTGTAGTTTTCTCCTACCCAAAATATCTATAAAAGATTATCTCATAATATTCTATCCAATAATATCTACAAAAAATCAACTTAAGATATTTTTATCTAATAATATCTATAAAAATCAACTCAAAATATTTTTACCCAATAATATTCATGAAAATTACCTCAAGATATTTCTTTTTATCCAATAATATTTACAGTTTTGAACAGACGTTTTGACCGAAAATATGAAAAAATGTTATTACGCCATAAGATTTTAAATAACCTTCCGAGTCTAATGGCATAAACCATAATACATTTTGACACTTCTAACTATCTCCAATAATCAAAAACACACTTCTGATACCATAGTAAATAATAACACTAACTATGTAGTTAGACAAAAACCTATACGATTAATGGATTCGTGAAAACTTATGGGGTTTTCACGAGATTCCTAAAGTTAATAGAAATTTCACAATTGAATTTCTAGCGGGCTGTTACAATCTCCCCTCCTAAAAAAAAAGATTTCATCCTTGAAATCGAAGTAAGTAAGAAATAACAAGTTAAGGAATATGTGTTGCTTACCAACCTGGTGTCTATCCCGTATATATTTACCTTTGAGATTATGTCATTCCTTAACTCTCTTATTTTAATCAACAATTATATTATACTTCTTTCCATAAGGTTGGCCAAATTGTATCGACACACTCTCCAAACTTAAAATTTCAAGTAAATAATCTTCCGAAACTCTTCTTTAGAAAAACATAGGCGATATACTTTAAGTGTTCTTGTAAATACCAAAGTTAGTAGAGAATTCATCAAAATTAAGCTGTTATCCTCTCTCTCTCTCTCTGTTTTTTTTTTTTTAAATCGGTGGCCCTCTGTTTTAGACCAGACAACTCTGATGCGCATGATTTTTATAGGTCTTCTGTAGTTGTTAGGCGCCGCATAGCTACGACACTACTTTGTTCTTTTGTAATTGTCAGGCACCGCAGCTATGATACTACATTGCTCTTGTCTCTTGTAGAGAAATGATTCACGAGAGATGATTCGTCATAATTTTCTCTATAAAAGAATTATTCAGTTCATCTTCTTTCTCATCTCATCTTCTTCACTTTTCTGAAATTAGTCTGCATTCTTACTCTGCAATCTCTTTCTGCTTACTCACTTTGCAATGGCTCAGCAATCTTCTCATTACCAAAACATGAGGTATTCTACACCTCATTCACCAGTTGTTTATGCTTCTTCCGTAGGTGCTATAATGCAATCCAATAATGATCTGACTGATAAGTCAGATAATGAACTTATCTATGAGCTTGTGAGTCTCGGTACTCGATACTCATCAGCCATTGTCGCATATTCTCAGCGACTGCAATCCAGAACTGGTGGGGTTGACAAACTCCAGGAGAAAATTTCTATCCTTCAGAGGCTTCTTATGGAATCCAACATGAAGATAGAAGCAGTAAAGCGAGAGAACAAAGATTTAAAATCTTTACTTAACTCTTCTTTTCGAGTGGCTACTCCTTTAGATAGGAAAGACATGCAGATTTTTGAAGAGCAAGAGCGTTTAAAGATTGAGGCAAAGAGCCTCAAATTTCTGTAATTTTGCTTTATGATAATAAAATAATACTTCACAAATATTCATATTTGTGTTTCTATCTTCTGGTAGATGTTTTATGTGCTCCATTTTATTTCTTTCAGGGATTTTCATATATATGACATGATCCAATGACTCATATAAATATGCATTTAATCATGCATATCCAAACTCTCAGTAATCTTCAAGTTAATAAAAACCTCAAGGAGTTCTACTGGTCTAGGACTAACTTACTTCTTTATAATTGCAACAATCAGTCATCTTCCTAGGTGGTACTTCGATAGCTGACCAGTTAATAACTTAAACTTGAGACTTTCTCTCTTATGATTGTCATAACTCTTCTATCTATCATGAGTTATCAATTATTTTAACTCTAAATGATTTGTTCCTAATGTTCACATAAATCCTCAAGACCAAAATTTTACTCCCCATATAATAGTATTCAAAAGAAGATCGATCTATGTATTCATAAAGATAGTGCTTTGCCAGAAATCATTTATTGGCGGCGTGATAATACTATTATCATAAATTAATCCTAATAAGGTTAAAGCTTCTCCTAATCAAATTACTCTTCCAAACACAATTTCTATTGTATTCTCAGAATCAAAACAATCCTCCAAATATGTGGAATACTATTCATCAATCCTACATATCCTTTCTCATATTACTAAAAGGTATTCTATATCTACATTGGTATGAACAATAATATTTCTAATGAAAATTGTTACTCTTACCACTAGGGTAACAATTCAGCTTACAAGCTGAATTATCAAGCACTACCACAATTAATAGAAACAATGACTCGTTTGAATCAAACAATGTACAATTTACCAACCCCAAAGACTTGACCTACTCCAAAATAACAATAATGCAATACTACCATCAATTGCAATCAGATCAACGTTAACTATGTTTACCTCAACTAATCCTTCATCCATCGGGAAATTCTGATCCTCTTGATTGTTATCTCCCTTAGAATTCCGAGGTATTCTATCACGAGTCATGTGTCCCTTCTTGAAACACACGAGTATATGTATAAAAACCACATACTACCTTTCATAACTTAAGAAATTCAAGCCTACTGACGACTAAAATTTCAAGCCTAATGTTCGGTGCATTTCCTAAGGACATGTGGATTTACTGCCCAGAGACGTATTTGCTCTGATACCATCCTGTGACGCCCCCAAATTCCGTTTGGGATCGGACGGACATTTGAAGCGTCGAAACATGCAACACAAGGTTACCTGCCCCCGTTCATGACATATAAGATGCAATGTTCCTAACATGCATCTAACATTATGCAATATTCGCAGCGGATAATTTTTTTCTTTAGCAATACTATGCACCAAATTGAAAATATCCCAAATGCTTAAAACATACTTCATACATAAAGACCCATTGAGTAGATCACAACACTAGTCCAAAATGGTTATGATCCAAAAAATACTAAAGATGCAACTCCATTGTACAAGTAGTAATTTACGTTAACTACTATATTAACATTGACGTCGCACCGTCGCTTAGTCAACTGTGTCTAGTTGATCAGCTCCTGATTCTCTTTCAGGTCCTGTAACAAGATCTACCATTCGGGGGGAATGGTAGTTGGGGCTACCAAAGTGAGATTTGTAATTAAGTTAACAAAAAACTTCCACACAAGCTAATGATGCATGCATGACAGTAAAAACATAAATGCATAATCAAATTCATAAGTAATTAAAGTATAACTTGACGTACAACATAACATAATTGACATAACTTAAATTGAAACATGAACTGAACTTGACTTGACATGAACTTGATCTGAAACTTGACTTAACATGAAAAATACATACTCCATAGTTGTTGTGGCCCCATGTATTCTACGTGTAAATACATACTCCACAGTTGTTGTGGCCCCATGTATTCTACACAAACTTGACTTAACATGAAAAATACATACTCCACAGTTGTTGTGACCCCATGTATTCTACGTGTAAATACATACTCCACAGTTGTTGTGGCTCCATGTATTCTACGTGACACAATTGCTGTGTCTCACGTAGTGTATGCGTCACAATTGTTGTGACCCCATACATAAGTAATCAAGATGAAACGTGACTGGAATACGAAATGACTTAAGCCCTGACGTAACATAACGTGACTTGAATATAACTTGAAATACATAACCAACTTGAGATAGAAATATTTCGTAACATTGCATAACATATAATAAACAACATATTTAACATGACATATTTGCAACAGTGAATATTACATGACTTGACATACATGTAATAGATGGCATACTTAGCATGACGTACTTGTAAGGTACAGTAATACATGACAGAATATATTATGTAACAGATAAAAATTGACGACAGAATAAATTCTGTATAATAGACAATTACCTGATAACTTGGCATGGCATGACATATATGATAACATACATACATACACTGTAGTTCCTTTACTTAGCACACATACACAGTAGACTGCTAGTAAGTTAAAAACTAACTTACCTCGATCTCCGTGTTTCTTATAAAACTTCAAGTGCGACCACGAGGAACTGTAATTAGTGATTCTAAAAGTTAGAACTAAATCACTAAATATTTGAAATATGGAAAATACTAACTTAAAGAGTAAAATTTTCATTTTACTCTCTACATGTAGGAAAATGGCCGTTTTACCCATAACTTAAGGATTTTGCATACTAACTCCAAAAGTTTCTAAAATTTACATTCCTCATGTAAATTTTGTCCTAAACTTAAATATCAACTCAGAAAAATTTAAAACAAAACACAACTATGAAGAACACACTATAGCCGAAACATCCATAGGTCATTTCCCTTGATTTTTTGTTGCAATTCCTTCCAAATTCAAAACTCATGCTTAAACCAAAATTTTGCAACAAACATCTTCCAATCCTAAGTTCAAAACCATACTTAAAACATCCATTTAGAAAAAGCTAATAATCAACACCAAACTTTTTTGTAAAAAAGATCCAAGCACTTGAATCACAAGTTTTGACCTTAAATCAAAACATCTCCAAAAATTTTAAAAATCAAATCTTAGTTCTAACATATTCATAATATCATCCTAACATCAACCATGCTTTAAATCATCAAACTAAAATCACCAAAATCACAAAATAACATTTGGAGTTTTTGGTTTTACACTTAGTCCAAAAACAGAAACTTTTTCCTCAACTAGTTTTGATAAATCTCTTGATCTATGACTTATAAATATATGATCTTCAAACCAAACCATTACATGGTTTAAAAAGATGTCCTAAAACATATATAAGCTTCTAATTCAAGATCACATGGTTAGAAATTAACCAAAACATAAATTTAGCCAAGAATATCCACACTTTGGCTTATCTGAATATCTCTTTGCATAAAATTTCATATCTTTGAAACTAACATCAAATATCTTCAAAATAATAATATAACATGTATATAAGATGTTTAGGATCCTCCAATAAAATTATCAAAGTCATTAGAATAGGTTTAGACCACCAAAGAGTTAAACTTTCTCAAAACAGAAACTGTTTTTCCTCTTCCAGTTTCTAAGTTTCTAAATCTAAGAAAATCTTTCATCAAAACCTTTAATCATGCAAAAATCCTCAACCAATAGTCATATATACATGTTAACAATACTCCATAAAAATTTCGGATCAATATCTATCCATTAGTTTGAACAAAAACTTCAAACTATAACATATTCTCCAGTTTATCTCCCAGAATGACATTTCTATAGTTTACACAATATTTAACTTACCAAATGATCTTCAAATGGGGCAAATAAGATATCCATGTAAACTAGACTAAAAAAGGAATAACTTATATGAATGAGACTTTATGATAAAATACTTACAACAGCTTCGAAATGGGCGTGCAAAAGACCTCCTAAAAGCTGTCCGAAAGAGAGTGTTTGATATTCTTTCAATGGAAAGTGTAAATGAAGATAATTTCATGGGGAGAGGTGGCTGGAGATACTTATGAATGAGATATGAAAGAGATGAGGCTGGAGTTGAGAGTTGAGTGTAGTTTTCTCCTACCCAAAATATCTATAAAAGATTATCTCATAATATTCTATCCAATAGTATCTACAAAAAATCAATTTAAGATATTTTTATCTAATAATATCTATAAAAATCAACTCAAAATATTTTTACCCAATAATATTCATGAAAATTACCTCAAGATATTTCTTTTTATCTAATAATATCTACAGTTTTGAACAGACGTTTTGACCGAAAATATGAAAAAATGTTATTGCTCCATAAGATTTTAAATAACCTTCTGAGTCTAATGGCACAAACCATAATACATTTTGACACTTCTAACTATCTCCAATAATCAAAAACACACTTCTGATACCATAGTAAATAATAACACTAACTATGTAGTTAGACAAAAACCTATACGATTAATGGATTCGTGAAAACTTATGAGGTTTTCACGAGATTCCTAAAGTTAATAGAAATTTCACAATTGAATTTCTAGCGGGCTGTTACACAGCGTGTCCCATTTCTCAAAGGACATCAACTCTACAACTATGTTGATGGTTCCTTTCTTTCTCCTCCTTCTACAATCAATGGTGCGATGAACCTAGCATATGCGCAATGGGTGCTTCAAGACCAGTTGACTGTATCTGCTCTTAACTCTTCCTTATCAAAGACTGTTTTTGCACAAGTGCTTGAATGCAATACATCTCATGATATTTGGAGCACACTATAAAGTCATATGTCGCTCAATCGACAGCCCATGTTATCCAAACATAGTTTCAATTTACTACGTTGAAGAAAGGTTCTGAGTCAATAAATGAATACTACCACAAGGATAAATCCTTGTTTGCCTCCCTGTCAGTTGTTGGTCATCCGCTTTCTCCATCCCAATTCTCTATGTTTCTTCTTGTAGGTCTGGGTTCGAATTATGAGTCAATTATTAATTTCATCACCACTTGCCCCGAACCTCTCTCAAATCCCCAGATTTACAGCTATATGTTAAATCACGAATCCCGCTTAGCCCATCAACACCAATCTCTCCTTTCGCCCTCACTCATCTCTGCTAATGCCACTTCTCAGTTTCCTGTGGCTGCTGGATAGCATAACAGAGGGAGAACCCCTTTTCGTGAGTGAAGACATGGTAGAGGATCTTGGCATGGGTCAAACACGGCCCAGCTTAGGAACTTTGCCTCTAATCGCTCAGACTCTAGGCCCACATGCCAAGTTTGTCAGAAAACGAGCCGCACGGCTCTCTAGTGTTACAACTAGTTCAATCAATCTTACCAGTCCCCACCCCCATCCTCCTTTACAGCTAATTTCACTTCCCTTCAATCTAATGGATCCTCTTCAAATTATTGGTTTCTCGACACTGCTACTACTAATCACTTTACCTTAGAATTTGTAAATTTAAATTTAGACTATATGCCTTATCAAGGCCCTGAGTAAGTTAGCATTGGCGATGGCACGACACTTCACATTCAAAGCACTGGATCCACATAACTCAACACTACTTCTGGCAATTACATCTTTCATAAACTTTTGCATGTTCCTTCAATTACAAAAAATCTCTTGTATGTTCGTCAGTTTTGTTTGGATAATGCTGTCTTTTTTTAATTTAACTCCTTTTGTTTCCTTGTGAAGGATTTACAAACCAAGGAGGTGCTTCTTCAAGGTCTCGTTGGTGATGGTCTCTATGTCCTTCTGCTGCAAACAAACGCTTCCTCTTCTCAAGCTTTTATTGGCCAACGCACTTTCACACAACTATGGCATGCTCGCCTCAATCATCCATCTCCTCGGATCACTTCGTTTACTCTACGACAGTTTCAACTACCGGTCACAAATAAGTCCGCTCTCCAAGTATGTTCCGCTTGCTCTCAAGCCAAAGCTCATGCTCTACCTCATCCACCATCTCCATCTACATCGAACAAGCCATTCTAGTTTCTTTTTCTTGATGTTTGGGATCCCGCTCCAATGTTTTCTTCTAATGGTTGTCGTTTTTATTTTTCCATTGTGGATGATTTTTTTAAATACATTTGGTTTTTCCCACTTCAATCTAAATATGATATTTCTAAGATATTTTTAGAATTTTTGCGTCATGTCAATAACACGTTCTCTACAAATATTTTATATGTTCAATTTGACTGGGGTGGTGAATTTCACGCCTTCACAAACTACTTCAATCGTGTGGTATTTCTCATCATCTCACTTATCCCTACTCGCATTCTCAAAATTGTATTGTTGAGCGTCGTCGTCATCACATAGTTGAGACTAGTTTGTCTCTTTTTGCCCATACTTCGGCTCCTTTTAAATATTAGTCTAAAGCCTTTTAGACATCTATTTTTTTAATTAATCGAATGCCCACCCCTGTCCTTAATAATAAATCACCATTTGAAATGTTGTTTCACACCATTCCAAACTATAAAATTTTAAGTGTTTTCAGCTTGACTTGTTGGCCAAATCTTTGTCCCTATAATCGGCACAAAATAGACCTTCGTTTTCATCTTTCTGTTTTTATGGGATATAGTAATGATCATAAGGGTTATTGCTGCCTTCATCTGCCTACAGGTCAAACATATATATCTCGTGATGTCAAATTTGATGAGATTGTTTTTCTCTTCTCTACGCAGCCCATCCTAGACACGACCCAGCCCTTTTTCCCACGTACGGTCATTCCTCTCTTCCCATCTCATATTCTTCCTTCATGGCCCATTCCTCATTTAGTCAATGAGACCTCATGACCTGTTACTTCTGCAAAAAACCTGGCCTAACCTTCTCAGCCCACTATGCATACTCCCTTTAGTCCACGTTTGCCTTCACCATTACAATCTTTTAAACCTAATCTCTAATTTTCCTCTCTGCTGTCAACACCCCACACTGACTTACCTTCCACTTCGCCTTCTGTGTCAAATCCTAATCACCATTCATCACTAGCTTGTTCATCGGTTCCTACATCCTCCACCAAACACTCTGCTGCTTCCTCTCACCCGATGGTTACTCAAACCAAGTCTCGATCTCTCCGTCCCCTTGTCTGAATTGATGGAACAATACCCTGGCCTCCTCTCAAACCGTTACTCTCTCTCACTTGTTGCTCACAACTTGTTCCAGAAGAACCATCCTCCTTCACTGAGGCATCTTGATTTCCTAAATGGAGGGTTGCTATGGCCACCGAATTTGCTGTCCTCTTACAAGGCCGTACCTGGGATCTAGTTCCCTTCTCCACCTCCTTCAATCTTCTGAGTGCCAAATGGGTCTTGAAATCGAAGCGTTGGGCCAATAGTACTCTTGAGCACTACAAGGCGTGCCTTGTGGCCAAGAGCTTCCATCCACAGCCTGACCTTGATTACACCAAAACTTTTAGTCCAGTTGTCAAATTGGTAACTATCTCGCTCATTCTTTCTCTTGCCGTCACTCATAGCTGGCCTTTGCATCAGTTGGACATCTAGAACACATTTCTGCACAGGGATCTTGAAGAGGATGTATACATGCAACAGACTTCGGAGTTTGTAAATACCAATCTTTCCAACCATGTCTGTAAGTTGAGGAAGTCGATCTATGGTTTGAAGCAAGCCCCGAGGGCTTGGTTCTCCAAGCTCACAGATCGGCTACTCTCTCTTGGCTTCCCTGGTTCAAAATTTGACTACTCTTTATTTGTTTTTAGAAATAACTTTGATTTCATTTATGTCTAAATTTACGAGGATGACATTATTGCTACTAGATCTACATCTACTTTGATATCTAAGTTCATTGTTGCCTTAAAATCATATTCTTCTATGAAGGATCTCAGGTTATTTCATTATTTTCTATGCATAGAGGTGTTTCAAAATTCATCTGATCTTTACGTTTCACAATTTTATTATGTGTCTAACCTGCTTATTTGAACCAACATGCACCAATCTAAATCTGTCTAGACTCCTTTATTGGCCTCTGTCAAACTAAATGCTCTTGATGGGTCCTCCTTTGAGGACCCTCATCTCTATCGAAGTATCATTGGAAGTCTCCAACATTTAGCTTTTACTAGGGCTGACATTTGATTTGCAGTAAACAAAGACTATCAGTACATGCATTATCCACGAAAGCCCCACTGGCAAGCCGTAAAACACATTCTTCGATATCTTAATCACACCAAAATTTTTTGTCTTCATTTATGTGCTTCTTCCTCTATTAAACTATCTACCTTTTCCGATGCTAACTGAGTAGGATGCCCTGATGACCGTAAGTCTATCGGAGGTTACTTCATTTATTTTGGATCTCACATCATTTATTGGGGCTAAAAAAAAAAGCCCACTATAACTCAATCTTCCATTGAATAGCTTCAATAACCGAATGGTAGTTTTGCTACATTAGGTGGCGCCTAATGTGAAATTCTTTGCTAATGTGGCGCCTAAATTATCACTCTATCTTCAATAACCGAATGTTGTAGCAAAGAATTTCACATTAGGTGGCGCCTAATGTGAAATTCTTTGCTACAACATTATAAGAGCATGGTAGTTTTCTTGTTGAACCTCCAATGCTGTGGCGTGATAATTTAGGCGCCACCTATCTCTCGGTTAATCCTGTATGACATGCTCGTATTAAGTATATCGAACTTGATTATCATTTTGTATGAGATAGAGTGACTGTCAAAACCCTACAAGTCTCTTTTATTTATAGTAAAGATCAGCTTGCTGGCCTTTGACCAAGTCCTTGTCCTCAACTCATTTTTCACAGTTACGCTTAAGCTTACTCGCACTACAGTGCCGCTTGAATTGCATGAGGATGTTAAGACAGTCTACTGTGGTGCTGAAAAACAACCTCACAAGAAACGTGCCTCAAGTACACTTGAGCACCGAGAATAACTGATTGCGGCACGCACACACAAATATTCCAACTGTAGCAAGAATCATCTAAAAAATATTCATAACCGAATGCTGATGTGGACCAATTATATTGTATTTGTTGCTGTGATATTGTGCTATAAATACCTATAGATATTATCTGAAATGTATGTTGGGAAAATCTGTAATACTGAAATGAAATTTTAATGCAATATTTCTTTATTCAGACCTTGTGTCAAATGACTTTGGTTCATCTCTGTTACCTTCTTCAATATGAGTCATGATAGAGAATCCTACACTCACCATTGACTAATCTTTTCATATCTTGACTAAATACAAGAGCTTCAAAAATAGATATATGAAATAGGCTCAACCGTATTAATCAAATATTTAGTACTATCTTAAATTTGTATGAACAACAATAATATTGGAGTAATACTATACATAGTAGTGTAATGCGCAAGTGCTATACAGTCATTTTGAAAAATAGTAAAATTTACTATTAAAAAATTACTTTTTTTTCTTGTGAATCTTAAATTTATTTACTTTTTTTCAAACTAATTGAGCGATGCGTATACACTATATGATTACAATTATCATTTATCATAATATTGTATAATCCATATGGTTTATTATCATCTATTTTTTCGTTTAAGGACCTTTTTATAAAAATCTTGAACTACTAATCCCATGATCAATGATGAACACATACGGTTGAGATGGGAAAGGCAAGAAATCAATGATCTTGATGGCAGCCACTTTCCGTTATCTGTATGTCAACATGCTGCCTATTCCCTTTGGGTTGAAGGAATTAAAGTTTACTTAATTTTGAGAGTTGGTTTTTAATTAAATACATGCATTATTTGTTCGCTTATATTTTGTGGGAGTGAAAGTTATTAGCTTATTCCACATCAGTTATGAAGAGAGTTGATGGTCAGTTTATAAATATAAAAGAAAATATCATCAATTGAGCTAGCTTTTAGAATTAAGAGAGCTCATAACTACTTAACACTTATATCAGAGTCTAAGGTCCCGTTTGGTTATATAGTTCAGATGAGATGAGATGTTTTGAATAGTAATGAATAAAATATTATTATAATATAATTTTTTAATATTAATTTTGGATTGAGATTTGAAAAGTTTACAGATAGTTAATGAAAAAATAGGTTATCTCTGCTTTGACTCATGACTCAATGTGTGAAGATGAGATTGTTGGATTATATCTCACATCCATTATAAAAAGACAATGGTAGTTAATAAATATAAGGAAAAGTTTTACCTCTTAAGCAATTAACGAGTCAAATTTCATATCACTTGAATGAGTTGTCAATTAATTAGATAGTTGAGAAGTGCATGTAACCAACCTCTAATAATTTACAATAAGATAAAAGTATGATGAAATATTTAAATAAAATAAAATACAAGTTTATAATATACAAATTTTTTATATTTTTTTTTTAAAATGAGATTAATATGTGTATTTTTAAAAAAAGAATGAGATTTATTGTATAAAGAAAATATATTATAATATGAAAAACACTTACTTTATATTTAGAGAAATGTTACTGTTCTTCTTAATTGTTACCAAACACTTTATATTTTTGATGTGACAATGTGATGTCACATGACCTATTAAAATAATTAAAAAAATATATTTAAAATAAAATAATTTTTCAAAATTTAAAAATAAAATTTTCTCCGCATTTTTATGTATGTGTTTTTAATTTTTTTTTAATTAGTCATGAAACACTAGTTGTTCTAGGCAAATTGAGTAATATAAATTATAATAAATTTTTTTATTCATTATCTTTATGCCATACATGAAAAAATAAAAAAAATATATGATATAGATATTATAAATAAAATTTTTAAGATATAGTAGCATTAATTAGTAATACTATATAACACATTTTTATTTTATTAAGTAAGATGTGACATATTTATTATTATTATATAATAAAAAAATATAAAATAAATAATTATTTAATAATAATAAATATATTACATCTTATTTAATAAAATAAAAGTGATAAGAAAATATAATGTATAGATTTTTTTTTTAACTTTTTATTTAAATTTTAAATAAATAATAAAATTGAAAAAAAAAACTTAAAAACATTTTGAATGAAATAATACAGCTACGCTTTTTCAACTTCCAACTCGATTTTATACGGAGTCACTGACACGCTGACACGTACAGTTTCTTCAAAAAATAAAATACACTTTCCTTCGCTTAAAAGGCTCGCTCCTTCGTTCACTCCCACGCCTCTCCGAGTCTGTGCCTGTCTCTACAAGATACTTTGTCTCGTTCCCCAGCCAATGTCCCCTCCCTTCACCCAAGCAAATCAACTCTCTCCCCCTCTCTCGCGCATTTCCTTACCATCATTCATCATGCTTGAACTCATTTATCCAGCTGTGAAATCTCTATCAACTTTCTACCGCTAGATCTGATTTTTTTTTTCCTGTGATTCGATTGTTCGTGATGTAATCGACAGACCAGATTGAGGCGTGGAAGATTGGAGACCCACATTGGTAGTAGGGGTAGGGGAAATGGGATCGGGCGGAAGTAAGGCGTCTTTCGGTGGTGTGACGACATCGTCTTCGTCTACCTCGGGTAGGGTACCGAGGGTTCGATCGAGAGGGCACCGAGTTTTCCAGTCGTCTTGTCTCGGAACATCCTCTGGATCCCGCGACGGTGGCAATGCCGATCACCAGGTCCATCATTTTTGTTACCCATTTTGCCCCTTCTGTTTTTTTTTCTTCTGTTTCAGTTTTCGTGTAGCTCCGATTTTCATATACTATTTTTTTTCTTTTGGTACTCGTTTGTCTTACATTTGCAACAGAGAATTCGATTTCTCCGAGTAATATTTAGCGAATCTACGTTGGATCTAAAAAAGTTTTTTTTTTTTTTTTTTAAATCCTGTGAGGCGAAACTTTAGAGTCTATTTCCAATGTACTGGGCTCTAGGTCCAATGGATGGCCTATATAGTTTAGTTACACTCCGATGAAGAACTATGTATATGAAGGAGAATTCTATATACTAGGTAGTACGTTCTGAGGGCATTCCCTTCTCAATAAGTAGACGAGACATTTTCTCATTGACCTTTGAATTTATTATATGAAAAAATAATAAATGTGAAGATTAGGGTGTACTTAACGTTATTCGTATAAATAATTCGGTTAGAGAGCGGGACCTGTTATTTTGTCACTTTTGTTTTCTGGATCAAATGTGCACAAATTTCAATTGGTAGTTATGTTCCGGGTTATAACTCAACCATACTTCGGTTGACTTTATGAACGTTCATGAACTAATTGGAAAGTTTCAAATGAATTTTTAATAGGATCAGATTTATAGTAGATGCCAAAACTCTTATAAATTAGTTGATTTAAGATACGAGTCTTGATGCTTTACATCTCATGATTATGGAGATTTCTATTAGTGGAGCTTAGTGAATTTGCTGGATGAATTCCCCCAATAGTTTTGTTGTTTGGTCAATTAATGTGAAGCTCTGGGGTGTGGGATCGTATTGTTGACGGGAAACTTGAGTTTTTGGTTTTAGATTCTATTTCCGAATTTCAATTGCTATTGAGAAATGAGAATGTTGGGTTTTCTGGTGAATAAACATTTGAAGAAATTGTGTTGAAGTATTTGCCTCTAGACACGGATTGCTCTGTGGTGTGTTGGTTAATCTCTCTCTCTCTCTCTCTCTCGGTGAGAGGTTGAACTTCGGTGCCAGTAGGCATTATGCATATTGACACTGTTTTTCATGGTTTAGCAATTATCAGAGGACATATTAGTGACATGCAATCATTTAGTTAGTCGTTATTGGTTTTCTAAATAAGTGCATGTGTAAATCATGTTTCAGGTCTGCAATTTTGGGAAGAAAGAAAATGGTTATGGTATAGGTCCATGTACAGATCGCACTGAAACAAGTTCAGATGAGGTGAAGACTGAGTGTTATAGAAAGGTTAAAGCTGATCAAACTGGTGAACTGCCTTGTTTATCTTCGAATGGTGATCTTGAAGAATGGGACGAAGCTAATGTTACTGGTACGGCATCCAGAACTGGTAGCAGCTCCCGAGCTTCTTCAACTCAATCCATGAACCCCTCAAGTCGTTTTCTTTCTCGCTTTAGCTTAATACCAGGTAATGGAAGCTTCAGACTCAGCAGAGCAATCAGTTTAGGGTCATCAAGATCTTATCCTGTTTCTTCTACAAGTCTCACAATACTAAACGATGAAGATGAGCTTCATCTACGAGCAGGACCTGCCAGCAGCTTTGTTCGTAGAAATGAAACACGTCAAGGTAGTCGCTTGCTTCCTGCATCATTGTGTGATGAAACATCCACACAATGTTATGAAGAGGCTACTGGCAGTTTGATGTTACATGCTCCAACACCTGATGTTTCTGACAATTTCCAAGATAATCAGACAACTCCTCATATCCACAATACGACGATAGATGGTGATATAACAAGAAATGGGGTTGAAGGTAACTTGTATTCACCAAGGGTTCATACTGAAACTGGGAGTGTTGAGACTAGGCATCCTGATAGGCGGATTGGAGCTCGCGAACCAGTTGAACGGAA